>NC_092820.1:173089952-173247452 GCF_023375885.2 Dermacentor andersoni
GAACCTGGCAACGTTTAACGCTAGAACGTTACCTAGTGAGGCGAGTCTAGCAGTGCTATTGGAGGAATTAGAGGGCAGTGAATGGGATATAATAGGGCTCAGTGAAGTTAGGAGGCCAAAAGAAGCATATACAGTGCTAAAAAGCGGGCACGTCCTGTGCTACCGGGGCTTAGCGGAGAGACGAGAACTAGGAGTCGGATTCCTGATTAATAAGGACATAGCTGGTAACATACAGGAACTCTATGACATTAACGAGAGGGTGGCAGGTCTTGTTGTGCAACTTAATAAGAGGTACAAAATGAAGGTTGTACAGGTCTACGCCCCTACATCCAGTCATGATGTCCAGGAAGTCGTGAGCTTCTATGAAGACGTGGAATCGGCGATGGGTAAAATCAAAACAAAATACAGTATACTGATGGGCGACCTCAATGCCAAGGTAGGCAAGAAGCAGGCTGGAGACAAGGCAGTGGGGGGAATATGGCATAGGCACTAGGAATAGCAGGGGAGACTTATTAGTAGAGCTTGCGGAACAGAATAATATGCGGATAATGAATACCTTCTTCCGCAAGCGAGATAGCCGAAAGTGGACGTGGAGGATCCCGAACGGCGAGACTAGAAATGAAATAGACCTCATACTCTGCGCTAACCCTGGCATCATACAAGATGTGGACGTGCTCAGCAAGGTGCGCTGCAGTGACCATAGGATGGTAAGAACTCGAATTAGCCTAGACCTGAGGAGGGAACGGAAGAAACTGGTGCATAAGAAGCCGATCAATGAGTTAGCGGTAAGAGGGAAAATAGAGGAATTCCGGATCAAGCTATAGAACAGGTATTCGGCTTTAACTCAGGAAGAGGACCTTAGTGTTGAAGCAATGAACGACAATCTTGTGGGCATCATTAAGGAGTGTGTAATGGAAGTCGGTGGTAACTCCGCTAGGCAGGATACCAGTAAACTATCGCAGCAGACGAAATATCTGATCAAGAAACGCCAATGTATGAAAGCCCCTAACCCTACAGCTAGAATAGAACTGGCACAACTTTCGAAGTTAATCAACAAGCGTAAGACAGCTGACATAAGGAAGTACAATATGGATAGAATTGAACATGCTCTCAGAAACGGAGGAAGCCTAAAAGCAGTGAAGAAGAAACTAGGAATTGGCAAGAATCAGATGTATGCGTTAAGAGACAAAGCCGGCAATATCATTACTAATATGGATGAGATAGTTCAAGTGGCTGAGGAGTTCTATAGAGATTTATACAGTACCAGTGGCACCCACAATGATAATGGAAGAGAGAGTAGTCTAGAGGAATTCGAAATCCCACAGGTAACGCCGGAAGAAGTAAAGAAAGCCTTGGGAGCTATGCAAAGGGGGAAGGCAGCTGGGGAGGATCAGGTAACAGCAGATTTGTTGAAGGATGGTGGGCAGATTGTTCTAGAGAAACTGGCCACCCTGTATACGCAATGCATCATGACTTCGAGCGTACCGGAATCTTGGAAAAACGCTAACATAATCCTAATCCATAAGAAAGGGGACGCCAAAGACTTGAAAAATTATAGACCGATCAGTTTACTGTCCGTTGCCTACAAAGTATTTACTAAGGTAATTGCAAATAGAATCAGGAACACCTTGGACTTCCGTCAACCAAAGGACCAGGCAGGATTCCGTAAAGGCTACTCAACAATAGACCATATTCACACTATCAATCAGGTGATAGAAAAATGTGCGGAATATAACCAACCTTTATATATAGCTTTCGTTGATTAAGAGAAAGCGTTTAATTCAGTTGAAACCTCAGCAGTCATGAAGGCACTACGGAATCAGGGTGTAGACGAGCCATATGTAAAGATACTGGAAGATATCTATAGCGGTTCCACAGCCACCGTAATCCTCCACAAAGAAAGCAACAAGATCCCTATAAAGAAAGGCGTCAGGCAGGGAGATACGATATCTCCAATGCTATTCACAGCATGTTTACAGGAGGTATTCAGAGTCCTGGAGTGGGAAGAATTGGGGATAAAAGTTGATGGAGAATACCTTAGTAATACCCCTGTCAAGCGGGCAAGTTAAGTGCACTTACGGGGAGTGCACTTCGGGACCTTGAGTCACACTTTAGGCAACGCGCTTCTTAACGGGAAAACAGAGTGCACTCGCAGTAAAAAAAAGATTGCGACAGACTAAGAGCGCGTTCTTAAAGATGTAAATTAACTAGAGAAAGCTGCTAAAAAGCGATTGTTTTAAGTAGAATTACATATAAAAACAAACTTCATCTATTTGTCTCAACAAAAAACGCAGATGTTTTATTATAATGTGTTGCAAGTAAATGCCGGCCAAGACGAATGCCTAGCCAATCCAAAACAACACGGCGGCGTGCGGCAGTTGATCCTGCTCATGATCCTGCTAGAACAGAATATGAGCGAGAGCAAAGACGGCGAGTTCAATATTTAGCTACACTGCAAAATGCCACGCACAAGGCTCAAAGCACGAGTAGCGTGGTCAGCACGATTTCACACCAAAATAAACACGAACTGAATGAACATGGCGGCGCCGCAGTGCCGCATCATTCTGGCGCCGTTAGTTGTGTACATGATAAATTCGTTTCTTTATTGTGCTGTTTCGCTTCCCGCTAAACACAAATTATATTATTAAAAGCTGTTCAATAACTTCAATGAACTTTTGTGTCCTTTTTCTATGCATTACATTTTGCGTCGTTGAAAGCGTTGGTGGCGAGGCTAGGCACTCCTTCAAACCGTTGGCGGCGAGGCTACGCACTCGGCCAGCAAAGTGCGTTCCGTGAACGTACTCCGACTTGAGTGCACTCATCTGAGAGTACACTCCGCTGCGACGTTAAGATTTGGGAAAGTGCACTTAAAAACCGAGTGCACTCGCCGTAAGTGCACTTAACTTGCCCGCTTGACAGGGGTATAACTTGCGCTTCGCTGATGATATTGCCTTGCTTAGTAACTCAGGAGACCAATTGCAATGCATGCTCACTGACCTGGAGAGGCAAAGCAGAAGGGTGGGACTAAAAATTAATCTGCAGAAAACTACAGTAATGTTTAACAGTCTCGGAAGGGAACAGCAGTTTACGATAGGTAGCAAGGCACTGGAAGTGGTAAGGGAATACATCTACTTAGGACAGGTAGTGACTGCTGATCCGGATCATGAGACTGAAATAACCAGAAGAATAAGAATGGGCTGGGGTGCGTTTGGCAGGCATTCTCAAATCATGAACAGCAGGTTGCCACTATCCCTCAAGAGGAAAGTGTATAACAGCTGTGTCTTACCAGTACTCACGTACGGGGCAGAAACCTGGAGGCTTACGAAAAGGGTTCTACTTAAATTGAGAACGACGCAACGAGCTATGGAAAGAAGAATGGTGGGTGTAACGTTAAGGGATAAGAAGAGAGCAGATTGGGTGAGGGAACAAACGCGAGTTAATGACATCTTAGTTGAAATAAAGAAAAAGAAATGGGCATGGGCAGGGCATGTAATGAGGAGGCAAGATAACCGATGGTCATTAAGGGTTACGGACTGGATTCCGAGGGAAGGGAAGCGTAGCAGGGGGCGACAGAAAGTTAGGTGGGCAGATGAGATTAGGAAGTTTGCAGGGACAACATGGCCACAATTAGTACATGACCGGGGTAGTTGGAGAAGTATGGGAGAGGCCTTTGCCCTGCAGTGGACGTAACCAGGCTGATGATGATGATATATATATATATATATATATATATATATATATATATATATATATATATATATATATATAATCACCTGGTTTGCTGCCCCACGCTGGGGAAGGTGGGAATCAAGGAGAAAAAGGAAAGGAACGGCGCGCGCCCGCAACAGCGCTCACTGTGTTCAAAAGCTGTTGCAGAACCCCAACTTCTTCAAAAAGCGCTGCAGTGGTCTTATGGCTTTCTGTGCTGATGACGGTCCAGTCAATGCCTGCGAAGGGAAAACTATTTATTACTGCGAAGCCGCATGCAGTATAAGCGATACTGTAACGATACGTGCATTACGAAGGTACTCAAACCCATCACCTCTTCCGGGGTCCGCTTCCTGATCCCTACCGTTTGATTTAAAGGCAAAGCGTCTCCAAGTCTATTCCTATAGTCAATAATTTTGAAACGACAACGTTCCGAGCCGGGAAGCGCCTCAAAAAAAGAAAGACGATCTTGCCAGAGTTCATGTGTTGGCGCGAGATAAATCACAACTTGTTTCTGAATGCGGGCGAAGCCGTATGGCAGAGCCGGCGGCGGGCGAGGAGAGAGGGCGCGGCAGTCGCCCGCGCTCCGCGTCGCGATGTCGATAGCGGTGCCAGCCAGCGTCAGGGTCAAGAGCGACCCTTCTCGGTACGGATCCCGGCCGGCGCTGCTTTATCTGCCGATCGCTACGGGGCTCGTCTGTCTTTTCAGTAATGCCCAGAAGAGGAAAAGGTTAGAGCGACTGGCCTCCCCACTTCTTCCTACCCTGCGGACTACGTGCTGTCTTAAGTCGCCGCGGGCGCTGAATCGCGCGCGGGTACACCGATATTGTTTATATATATATATAATATAGTGCTGCAAGCTCTGGCCGGGCTCCGTAATGTCACACGTTGCCCCTTTGCAGCCTGTATAGTTATACTGTATACATTTTGTATAACATCATCCGCTTTTCCCTTTCCAACTGAAGGCAGATATTGTGAACGAGGCGGTCGTCGAAGCAGCTGTTTCGTGTTTATCGTATCTGCGTAGGGTCGTTCTTTGATTTTCTCTACATAGGTGCATCTTGCATTTTTATATTTCGCCACGACGCGGCCCGCGGTGACGTGTGGGCGCGAATGCAACTTTTCTCCCTTCCCCCTTTCCCTTTCCCTGAGAGTGGTTCCCATAAAAGCGGAAGAGGACCGGTTTGTTTGTGTGGCCGACTGTGGAGATACTACACTCCGAGAAATGGCATGAGAAGGCGGCAGTTCAGTTCGCGTGTCTGTGCTCTTGACCCTGTATATACTATACATGCGGCACTCACGGTCGCCAGGGCCAAAAGAGATACACTTAATCTCGTCTGCTTTGAGGGGGGAGACTCTAGATACGGCGCGGAAGAATTTCCGAATGTTCCAAACTGGATGCTGCTCTATAGGAATGAAGAGGACATCAGAAGAACTGCAAAGACTTGGATCCCTTACTACTGCACGCATTTAAGCGTGCATTGCACGTGTTACACACATATATATATGTGCAAACTTCTTAATCTCATCCGCCCACCTAACTTTTTGCCGCCCCCTGCTGCGCTTTCCTTCCCTTGGAATCCAATCCGGAACCCTTACTGACCATCGGTTATCTTCCCTCCTCATTACATGTCCTGCTCATGCCCATTTCTTTTTCTTGATTTCAACTAAGATGTCATTAACTCGCATTTGTTCCCTCACCCAATCTGCTCTTTTCTTATCCCTTAACGCTACACCCATCATTCTTCTTTCCATAGCTCGTTGCGTCGTCCTCAATTTAAGTAGAACCCTTTTCGTAAGCCTCCAGGTTTCTGCCCTGTACAGGAGTACTCATAAGACACAACCGTTATACACTTTTCTCTTAAGGGATAATAGCAACCTACTGTTCATGATCTGAGAATGCCTGCCAAACGCACCCCAGCCAATTCTTATGCTTCCGATTATTTCAGTCTCACTAACCGGATCCGCGGTCATTACCTGCCCTAAGTAGATGTATTCCCTTGCCATTGCCAGTGCCTCGCTACCTATCATAAACTGCTGTTCTCTTCCGAGACTGTTAAACATTACTTTAGTTTTACACACACACACACACACGCACACACACACGCACACACACACACACGCACACACACACGCACACGCACACGCACACGCACACGCACACACACACGCACACGCACACGCACACGCACACGCACACGCACGCACGCACACGCGCACACACACACACACGCGCACGCACGCACGCACGCGCGCACACACACACACACCCACGCGCGCACTCACACTCACACTCACACACACACACCCACGCGCGCACTCACACTCACACTCACACACACACACGCACGCGCGCACTCACACTCACACTCACACACACACACGCACGCGCGCACTCACACTCACACTCACACACACACACGCACGCGCGCACTCACACTCACACTCACACACACACACGCACGCGCGCACTCACACTCACACACGCACGCGCACGCGCGCACTCACACTCACACACACACACGCACGCGCGCACTCACACTCACACACACACACGCACGCGCGCACTCACACTCACACACACACACACGCACGCGCACACTCACACTCACACACACACACACGCACGCGCGCACTCACACTCACACACACACACACGCACGCGCGCACTCACTCTCACACACACACGCACGCGCGCACTCACACTCACACTCACACTCACACTCACACACACACGCACGCGCGCACTCACGCTCACGCTCACGCTCACGCTCACGCTCACGCTCACACTCACACTCACACACACACACGCACGCGCGCACACACACACACGCGCGCACTCACACTCACACTCACACTCACACACACACACGCACGCGCGCACTCACACTCGCGCACGCGCACGCGCATATATAAGAAATTTTTCAGGGTACCTTTCAAACGTAAAGCACTTGAATGACACAAAAAATCCTGATGAATACCGGTCCACCAGTCGAAACTGTTAAGCACTTTTTCTGTTTACCTTATAGCATCGCCCAAGTTCTCTCTCTCTCTCTCTCTCTCTCTCCGCACGCACACGCACACACACAACTTCAGCAATGATACAAGGTGAACTGAACAAGTGTTCATGTGTCTGTATATATGGGTGTTAGGGGCTGCGAGCGAACGTACGAGGTCAGGCCGCAGCAGAACGACGATGATGACGACAAAAACGTGATCAACAATAAATACTACTACTACTGCTACTGCTTCTACGAACAACTGCGACAAAGAAATGAGAAAGGCAAAGAAAAAAAATGGACGAACAATTCGGGAGACATAATATATGCCGGCAAATATACGCATCAGTTGATTGATTCCTTTTTAATAACGACGCCTCACGCATCTCAGTCCATCCATCGTGCTTAAATGTACATCAGATTCGTTTCTTATTAGCTGCGTAATTTTGATCTTTCTGCGTCGTTTCGTTGGTCTACGTGAAGCATTTGCTAGAGCTGCAATTATGTGTTTATCTGTTGACAGAGAACTAGATGTGCCGCACGCAAATGGGCGGCTGATTCCTACGTTCAGAGAGTAGAGCTAATTATGCGATCGGACAACAAAGTTGACGCTGGCCGCGTAAAGCATTGCAAGCGTGTAAACGCGTTTGAGCGACGTGAAGGAAAGAAATGACGTAAAACACGTAGCCCATTTCCTCCATGTCTCTTTTATGAGCGTTTACACCCTTGCAATGCTCAAGCAGCTTGCCCAACTAGCTGTGTTGACGGGGTTGAGCATTCAACCAGTTGGGCTGATAACCACTCACTTATCATTTGGAAGGCGCCTAACGCAGGCTTAGTCGAAAAATTTGTTCTTGTGTTTTCCGTGGTAGCGCGTAGAAGAAACATTTTTCCAACACACACACGCATATTTATATATTTATATTAGTTATGGCTGAGGAAATCACGCTGGCCCTGGTAGTAAAATGAAGAAGGGTACGACGTACGTTCAAGACGCACAGTATATATAACTGACGTTTCGGCTGGTGGACCAGCCTTCGTCATAGTCTCTCTCTCTCTCTCTCTATTTATATATATATATATATATATATATATATATATATATATATATATACATATATACTTTTTTTTCAGCTGGTGCAGAAGTAGCGAGTTGAGGCGCTTGACGCGACGAAGTCTTCTTACCGTGTACAGCGCGGCCCTTTTTTTCTTGCTCCCTTTCTGCTGCCCTCATCCAGCGCGTAAGGGCAAGTCAATCGCTTACCACGGCGCGCTCTGGCTTTCTATATGCTGTGTGTGCCGGCGTCGTCAGCTCCCATCGAATTTATGCTACCGAAGGAAGAGTTCGTCAGCTGCTTACCTGAGGGCCGCAAGCAGTGACGTCAGTTGCGATGACAGGCAACGATGTGGCCGTCGGCGAATGGCTAGAGCGCGTGCTTTTGTTCGTGCTTGTGAACAAACGCGGTGTGTTGAGAAATATGTCAATGAATGAGACTAAGCGCTACACGTACATCAATTCTATAAGCAGAAAGATTGGGAACAAAACATAGGAGGATGATGGTCAAAGTCGAGCGATAGCTTCGCAGCAGAGCTTCTGACATATAATTTGCTGGAGGCACTGATTGGTTAGCTCTATTGGTTAATGCTGTGAAGCGCGTGAGTGCTGTGACGTTGCACTGCCCACGTTACGAACTACATTAGAATTCTTGCGAAGACACACCGTTCACTGAGATCAGGATCGGCCCACTGTGTCTCCACCTTCGATGGCACAATCTTCCCGTGACTGGCCCAGTTTACTTGGCCAGACAGACACTCACGCTAAGCGGCGGCCAAAGAAAGATTCGTCTTAACTTGTGTGCATATTCGCAGGGCAGAAGAAAGATTATCAAATGGAAATGTCACCCCCCCCCCCCCCCCCCCCCCCCGCCAACTAAGTATACGAAGCTACAGAGGAAATCCTTACGGGTTTCCTCGGAAAGTCTCTCTTCTCAGTTGATGAGAAATTCACCTTGGTCCGAGTACGAACCGGGCACTTGCAGCCTGCCTTGTTGAGCTACCGGGGGTGTACCTGCGTCGTAGGAAGCTCGTGGCTCTTGCAGTGCCAGGCGAGTTGAAGGGGAACTTGCATAGAAATCTGTGACAGCAACACATCAAGTGGCACAAAAGCATCAACAATATTTCGCCAGGAAACAGCACCAAACTTAACAACATGATAGTTGAAGTTTGCAAATCTTCAATGCAATGCTAATAACAAGGCAGCGCCAGCCACAGCTCCACATGGGCAGCGATAACGCACTTCGAACAACATGTGTATGGAAAGGACAGAAAACAAGGTCATTTCAAGTCATAATAAGCACCGGAAACGAGATAAAAGCAAAAAACAAGCCCCCCTCTCTGGACAGCTCACCGCCAAAACGTCGCTCTGCTTTCTGTATACTCCCGGCACAGTTGATTCCGACACCTCACTCACTCACTTTCGAATTCATATCTCCTCACAACGGCGACAAAACCAGTTGAGGCCACGGAAACACGCGACGCGCCCTGGATGCGCGCGCGTACGCGGTAATAATCTCCCGGGCGTAGTCGCCTATCAACTGCTTGTCGCTTCTCCTTCGGAATGTAATGTAGACTGCACGCTGTACGCGATGATGCATGTACTACGCAGCACGCTACAAGCATTCTGGAAGCGGTAAGGGCGGAGAGATGGAGGCTCGGAGTTGTGTACACATCGCGTTCGACACGACGAGCCAGGGGGAGTAGCAAGAGGGAGGAGATGAAGCGTGCAGTAAGCCGACTCAGCTCGCGGCGCTGCGTCTACGTGAGCAGCGTCGAATGGCGCGTGACGAGGAAGCTGGCGGTGCGCAAGCTGGCTCCATCTATCTCCATTAGCGTATACGCGCCGCTCGGCTTCCGGACCGATCGTGATCGCCGGACCCGGCTGCACGCCCTGCAACCGCAACGCACACGATGGCCAATCGTCGTCGCAACGTATTCACTTATTCGCTTGGAAAAAAGTGAAGTGCCGAGATTGTTCGCCGAGCGTACCCGTCGCGCGGTGCCCTTGCCAGTGGCTGTGGCAAGAGGTCGTGGGTTCGATGATGCCTGGGTGCGGCCGCATCCGAACAGAGCACAGGGAGCAAGCACGTTCGCCCGCTTAGATTTAGAGACGCCTGCAAAGTTGTTGGAGAGTCCTATAGATAATCGGATTAAGAGGAAGCTTTAGCTCGGGAGCTCCTATACGGGCAATATATGGAAATACATGGGAAAGAAGAAATCGTTTTTCTCAGCAACCACTGCACCAAATTTGATGAAGTTTGTTGCAGTTAAAAGACAAACGTGAAATCTAGTGACTGTTGGAAGCAGATTTTTATTTAAGCCGTCATTTATTTAATCAATATGGTTGAAAATCGGACATCTTCAGGAAACGAAAATTTGAACTTTAGGACTCGGTAACTCAGCAATGAAAAAGGATATCGCAATTCTGTAAAAGACATCTAATAGTACATCTAAAGTGTAAAAAGTTCATTTGTTATGCATGGCTCTCGAATGCACCACTAACCCGCCGTGGTTGCTCAGTGGCTATGGTGTTGGGCTGCTGAGCACGAGGTCGCGGGATCGAATCCCGGCCACGGCGGCCGCATTTCGATGGAGGCGAAATGCGAAAACACCCGTGTGCTTAGATTTAGGTGCACGTTAAAGAACCCCAGGTGGTCAAAATTTCCGGAGTCCTTCACTACGGCATGCCTCATAATCAGAAAGTGGTTTTGGCACGTAAAGCCCCATAATTTAATGCACCACTAATGTGTGAGCAGGAGTTTTGCAATAGCTTCTCAGACGTGTAGCAAATTCACGTACACAATAAGTTGATATTACTATTTCGCCCGCTTTGGATGTCCTCACAGATACAATTTACTAAACTGTAATACATATTTTTGGTTCAGAATTACGGATTCGTACACTTCGTGCTTCTACATTCAAACTTAACAATTTTCGGCAACGTCCACAAGAGAATCAAGGCCATAAATCAGCATTTCGCTTCCACCAGTCACTAGAATTTAACTTTTTCTCTAAAATGTACTAAATGTCTTTAAAATCGGCCCAGGGGTTATCTCTTAAATGCATTTTTGTGTTTTACATGTGTTTGAATAGGCGGCTTCGCAGTTTGGGCCGAGCTTAGCTTCCTCTCAATCCGTAGTCCTTCATTCCAAGAGGGAGGGGGCTATGCCGGCGTGTCTCGTCATGTAAGCTTTACGCACCGTTAAACAAGACAAAGACGTGGCAGGAAGGTGGAGTTTTGGATTGATCAACAGTGGACAAAGAAAGGAAGCCATAGCCAGGAGCCAGCCTTTCGGCCAGCGAACTTGTCTTGGTCAGTGTCATGGCTAAGGCAAGAGCCCTTGTCGAAACGGTGCCGCCGGGCTCATTATCATTATCGTAATATTTCTCACTCTCACTTTGTTTCCCTTGCCCAATTCAGAGTAACAAGCTAGAACAATGTAGTTGATGCCGACCTCTAAACTTTTCTGTGACAATAAATCTCTCTGCCTCTGTCTTCGGGCAGATATTTCCCTTGTTCGCCCACTGTGATCGATAATTCGGCCAGGTGAACGTATTTATTCGAACGCGCTGTCCACGTCGTCACCCTGATAGCCGTAGTTCACTGCCTTTCTCGCGGCGTAGGGTAGCGATTTAGAGGAGTGTACTACCTCAGGCCGACCTGTCTTCCGTTTTACGATCATTTCGCCGTTTGTCCCCATTGCGTGTAGGTAAGAAACAAGCCATCGCATAGTTGGACAACGATGAGAGGACACGCTTATTTTCACAGTCATGACAACTTGGGTCTGTGGGTATGCCATTTATAAGAAGGTGATTGTAGCGCAGATACATGGGAAGGAATAAGAAAGAATATAGTCTGGACAGAACGCTATCTTCCAAGAGCATTTTATTCCTAGAAACAACTATTTAGCGACTACAGGTGACATACCTGCTTGCATCGCATGTATTATAAGAAAACTTTTCTTTATTATCACTCAAAACTACAACAGAGTGCTCACAAAATCTTACCCAAGTCTCAAAATTATATCATCTTCAATAATTTCGCTTGTCATATTGATGAGGTACCTGTGCTACAATCAACTTCTTATAAACGGCAAATCAGTTGCGCGAAAGCCCGCAAGATGGAGCGGAAGATTCATAAAAGGCAAGTATTGTCCTTTAGAAACACTTATTTCTGTTGTCCAAGTTTGCGATTCTACATTTCTTATCAGTACGAAGTAATAAGTAACGCGCTTACTCTAAAAGGAAAAAAAAAACCTTTGTGTACACGGTGTCTAACGTCCCATATCAACACTGCTGCGATGAGAGACGCTGTAGAAGGAGGAGTGTTTCAGATAAACCTCCAGCGCCCGAGTTTCTTTAATATATGGGCATCCAGTACTTGGCACACGAGCGATTTCTGAATACCGCCCATATCGTAACGCGGTCGGCAATCGAACCGGCGACCTCGTGCAAGTGACTGAAAGCCGCAACCACTGAACCAATGCTGTGGATAAAATATAACCAGAAGAAAAGTGCTGCCGCTAAGTTTCTGCATACAGTTACATGCAACACGTTCATTGGATTGTGGCAAACTGAAAAAAAAAAAAAAAATAAAGGATACAAGATTTTTTTCTCCAGAAATAATGTCTGGTTGCTAAGTGTTTGAGAATACGATGGTATTTCAGGGTCTCGGGGCTATGACGCGATTCGTATATATATATATATATATATATATATATATATATATATATATATATATATAGGAGAGAGAGAGACGAAAAGGGAAAGGTAGGGAGGTTAACCAAGGACGTGCCCGGTTGGCTAACCTACACTTGGGTAGGGGAGAGAGAGAGACAGAGGAAAGGGGAGGAACGACAGGGAGGTTAAACAGAGGGGAAGATCCGGTTTGCTACCCTACGCTGGGGAGAGAGGGGAGGGGGAGGTAAAGTGATAACAAAGTAGAGGAGAAAGGGGAAGGAGAGATAAAGAGAGGAGAGAAAAATATTAGTCAGTCATTCACAGATTCAGTCGCAGAGGAATTACCACTGTCACAAGCGCTCGTACCCCTCAGTCCAGTAGCCTTCAAGAAGTGCAAAAGGGCTTTTGTGGCCTTTCGCATGCAAGAATGTATAGGCCATGGTCCCAGGATTTCTATGTTTATTTCGACTGGCGATTCCGGTGCCCCATAGATGATTTATTGTCCGTGACATGTGGTAGGGGACGGTGTACACTAAAATACGATACATATCATCCCAGTTTCTAATTTTGTGTAGCTTTTACGAATAAATGATCCATTACTCATCCGATTCTTGTGATGCGCACTATGTCTGAAGCTTAGTTTACATAAAGGAAAAAGGCATCTCATATTTTCTGATGTTATCGATAATGTAACCCGTTAAAACCTTTGCGAACTAGGAGCGCACATTTTTGGTATAGTCTGAATTTGGTGAACTCATGCTAAAACATATTCGTGATACAAAAGAGAAGCTCAGGTCGAGCAACTGCCTGTCAAGTCTGCCCGGCTAACATCACCGCCACCTATAGGCTCATAATGCTGTTTTCTTGAGGGCAATGCAACGTGGTTGTGGAGTAGTGCTAGAGCCCCGTATCACAGCCGTCGATCTCTTATTCTCTCTCTCTTCAATTTTACGGCAGCCCTGAGGCCAGATAGCTAACCAGATCCATAAAAGCGAGTGGTAATGTGAAAAAAGAAATGCTGTTGCACTAGAGGGAAAGACAAAGGAAAGGCAAGGATGTTAACGAGCAAAAGTGCTTTTTACTGCCGTGCAAAGGGGGAAAAGGGATTTAAAGAGATAAGAAGGGAGAAAGTATCGAAACAGAAATCTGCGCACCAAATTCTGAGACGGCTAACCTCATTATCATAGTCTATATCATATGCACATAGGCCTTAAAACCAAAATAGGGCTCTAGCTGCTCTTAGCGTGAACGTCCTCTGTGAAGACTGCCCTAAATTATATTTTCCTCTATAACAATGGCCGGCTGTCCAGTGTCTCTATGGATCGGTACACCAGCATCTGCCTCTCTGTACTATAACATGTGCAGATGCACGAGAAACGTGTGCTTGTGCGAGCGCGAAAGAAAAAAAGAAAAGAAAGGAAGAAAAAAAAAAAAACCCGAGAAGTGCCGTGCGTATGAAACGCTCCCTTAACGAGCGTACGTCCGCTCCGTGTGGCGTTTTCGCTCGCGTCGATACACGTCGTGTTGCACGTTCCGCTCGAGCGACGACATGACCCGGAGTTGATCCGAGCCGAATAGCCGAGCGATTGTCCGGTCACGACTGCCGCCTGCGGCGACTGTAAGCGTGATTCTTAATTGTTTAATTAAAAGGAACGCTCCCTTCCCGAAAGGAGTGGCCTGTTTTTATTCCGGGCTTTGAGCTTTGACGTAATGCCGTGCCGCAGAAAGGAAGACGTTTATTCGCCCGGTACCCACGGCATGTTGCTTTCCTCCTCGTGTTCCGAGCAAAAGATCAGGTCAGAAACAACGGGCGTTTCCTTCTAAGACAGTCAAGATAATGATTGACAGGAGTGAATTCACTAAATTGACACATTGCCAGTGTGGTATATGGCATGAACCACGCGCAGCTCTCTACGAAAATTACTAGAGGGAACTCTGGGGTTACGATGCTTCAGCCACGATGGGAATGATCGGTATACAGTGAATAGATTTGTCTAACATTCGTGCTTGTGGCTTAAGACGCTCCTGAAACGTCATTTATTGCGCTTTATGTTTCTAAATTTCCAATCAATCGTATTTTTTAAACGCATAAAGGCAGTATAGAACTCGGCTCACATACATAATCGTTGCGAATTGTTCCATTTATAGCGCAACGTTTTATGTACAATGACTTGGCAAAGTCACAACTCCGTTCGAAGCCAAAATAAGAACGAAGCTTAGAAAAATCCGTGTATTCCCGCGCCGCCTGAACCGGCATACTTGAAGCTCCCGTAGACACCACCGCCAGATTTACCTGTAGTAATTTTTGTAGGAAGTTCAGTGCCTCACGGGCCCTGTTACACTTGCATTATTGCAACACGGGGGTGCAGCAGTGATTTAGCGATAGACATGGCAAATGGTAACGTCGAGATCTGACATCAGGGGCGACAGAGTGGCCTCATAAGAGGCCAACAACAACAAGAAGAAAAGATGAGGCTATTCTCGCTTGTTGCTAGAGCACACGCCACTGAGTGGCTGCATACTTAAGCAACCGTCGCATACGAGATCAGGTGTTCCTTTCTTCCGCAGACGAGACGAGGAAGCCTTGTAAGTACTGTAACCGCGGACTAGATGCGTAGGAGTCACTCTATAGCTGAATGCGTAAGTACAACAGAATATTATGTGTACTATATAGAGCAAACAAGCGGTTTCACGCCAAACTTTATAGTTGAAACAAAGTCCGCTAATATCCAAGGTACGCTTCACGCAGACGCACAAGTTAACGTCATGGAACGCTATTGCTCCAAATCTACAAATTGACCTCGCAAGTTCGGTTCTAAGTTGCTGATCCTGATGCCTGCGTTTCATTTACTTCATGCGTTCCGGTTTCATGTTCGCGAATTCTGATACCTTCAGTGCCCAGCTACTTTGGGGGAATTTTACGTTTTTTTTTATCTTTTCTGGTAATGTTTCTTTAAGTTATGGGGTATTACGTACACAATGCCTCATGACCTCGAACGTACCGGAATCTTGGAAGAACGCTAACATAATCCTAATCCATAAGAAAGGGGACGCCAAAGACTTGAAAAATTATAGACCGATCAGCTTACTGTCCGTTGCCTACAAAGTATTTACTAAGGTAATCGCAAATAGAATCAGGAATACCTTAGACTTCTGTCAACCAACGGACCAGGCAGGATTCCGTAAAGGCTACTCAACAATAGACCATATTCACACTATCAATCAGGTGATAGAGAAATGTGCGGAATATAACCAACCCTTATATATAGCCTTCATTGATTACGAAAAAGCATTTGATTCAGTCGAAACCTCAGCAGTCATGGAGGCACTACGGAATCTGGGTGTAGATGAGCCATATGTAAAGATACTGGAAGCTATCTATAGCGGTTCCACAGCCACCGTAATCCTCCACAACGAAAGCAACAAAATCCCAATAAAGAAAGGCGTCAGACAGGGAGATACGATATCTCCAATGCTATTCACAGCGTGTTTACAGGAGGTATTCAGAGACCTGGAGTGGGAAGAATTGGGGATAAAAGTTGATGAATACCTTAGCAACTTGCGATTCGCTGATGATATTGCCTTGCTTAGTAACTCAGGAGACCAATTGCAATGTATGCTCACTGACCTGGAGAGGCAAAGCAGAAGGGTGGGTCTGAAAATTAATCTACAGAAAACTAAAGTAATGTTTATCAGTCTCGGAAGAGAACAGCAGTTTACGATAGGTAGCGAGGCACTGGAAGTGGTAAGGGAATACATCTACTTAGGGCAGGTAGTGACCACGGATCCGGATCATGAGACTGAAATAACCAGAAGAATAAGAATGGGCTGGGGTGCGTTTGGCAGGCATTCTCAAATCATGAACAGCAGGTTGCCACTATCCCTCAAGAGGAAAGTGTATAACAGCTGTGTCTTACCAGTACTCACGTACGGGGCAGAAACCTGGAGGCTTACGAAAAGGGTTCTGCTGAAATTGAGGACGACGCAACGAGTCATGGAAAGAAGAATGATAGGTGTAACGTTAAGGGATAAGAAAAGAGCAGATTGGGTGAGGGAACAAACGCGGGTAAATGACATCTTAGTTGAAATCAAGAAAAAGAAATGGGCATGGGCCGGACATGTAATGAGGAGGGAAGATAACCGATGGTCATTAAGGGTTACGGACTGGATTCCAAGGGAAGGAAAGCGTAGTAGGGGGCGGCAGAAAGTTAGGTGGGCGGATGACATTAAGACGTTTGCAGGAACAACATGGCCACAATTAGTACATGACCGGGGTAGTTGGAGAAGTATGGGAGAGGCCTTCTTTGCCCTGCAGTGGGCGTAACTAGGCTGATGATGATGATGATGACGTGCCAAAAGCACTTTCTGATTATGAGGCACGCCGTAGTGGGGGACTCCGGAAATTTGGACCACCTGGGGTTCTTTAACGTGCACCTAAATCTAAGTGCACGAGTGTTTTAGCATTTCGCCCCCATGGTTAAACTTTCTTGCATTCCCCATTGTGAAACTGCCCGTCGCTGTGTATGCTGTGATGATGCCCCCGTTCGAGAAGCGGCCTGATGAATACGAAGACACAATTATCCCCTATATATGTCTGTTCCATTTAGCATAGGTTGAAGAAGGTGGCATCAAAGTTCCGAGTCAATGTCGCGTTTTCGGCTAAGGACAAGCGGAAGGGAATTTGCGAAGCAGTACACAAGCGCGTGTTTAAGAAAAGCTGCCAGAATAAAAGGGAATGCAGCGTCAAACATGGTATTCAGTTTGTTCCGTGCAAACGAAATGTTGAGCATTCTATTCATTTTTCCTGCGGCCTTCAATACATAGGACAGATTGGACGATGCTTGAATGTAAGGCTAAGAGAGCACCATAATTCGCTGAAGGACTTTGCGCATTCATACCTTTTCAAGCGTTATGATTGCCGGTGTCATCCGGTCTTTCATAGCACGTCTGCACTGCGAAAAGCTGTCGCGTGAAATAATGGAGGCTTACCTTATAAGAAAGAAGGGCTCACAATGTTTTAGTCGGCCATCGATATCGCTGCAAGAAAGCAAAGTTGCCTTATTAGATATCGAGTCAAGCCACCAATCTGCTTGGTGCCTAGCGATATTGCTTATTATTTTTGGTTTTCCTCATTGTGCTTTTCGTTTTTGTCCGCCTTCTTGACGCGCGTGGCACCTTTGTAAGCTGCGAATCTTTAACATGAAGGTTGCGTTACGGATAGCAATCTTTAATTATGTCGAGGGTCTCGGTGAAGGTCATGTAATTGTTGTGCTTTATACATTAGAGGTTTCCTTTAAATAAACTTCAGTTGATAGCAAGCTCTGTGTGGTGTCCTTTCATTTTACTCAGTCCGTGTCCAGTAGCTCTGTTGCGACCATGAACCTAATAACGGCGACAACGTAACGGAAAGGACGGATTGACGGACCCAACAACACGTGTTTGCCGCTTCTATATAGTTTTTGCAGCATGAAAAAAAAAACTGTTCATATTATACCGGTATACATTATAATAGACAATCTTTTGGCAGGGCCCATTGGGTTTGCGCAGTCTGCGAAGAATCGCGCCAGTTTTCCACCGATGCGGCGCCATTCTCGGGATCCTCCTCGTGGTCGACCGCGAATTCACGCTGCACGAACTCGTGGATCTTGCCCCTTCCACATCAGTTCCCTTGAAGCTGGAGCGTGTCGATCGCTTCACGCGCGATATCTATAGCAGTGGTCCTCACTGAAGCGAAACAACGGCGAACCATCTATTCAGCGGCAAACTCGTGCACCCGCCTGTTGTTTTCCTTTTGCTGTATTATACTGAACATGATACGCCGATCTCGTATGCATGAGCAAGGAAGCGCCGGTATTCAAGCCTGCAGCGCATCCGCGTAACCTCTCCGCAGCGTTCTCCTATACACGCGAGCTTCCGCAGAGGCCCCATCGATAGCTGCTCGAGTTAGTAGCCACGAAGCCCTGCGGGCAGTTCACGACAGACCGTTCGCGATGCCCATTATTTGCGCCTGCCTCCATGGCCGCCCCGAATAACGCCACGGTAGACGCCCTTCTCCGTGGCTTCCGCGCTCCTCCACAAGTGCATATTTCTTTATTAATAACGACCCTGTATATAATCATCCACGTTCTAAAGCTTTCGTGTGTACCGAATGTATCCGCATGTAACGTGACCGCCACATCCGAATAAAAAAAAATCGACTCAAATCATCGCGGAATGATTGACCAAGTCAAGCGATAGCTTGGTGGCGTAAGTCTGCTGAGTTCTCCCATTGTGTTGATTGTTAGCGTGTTTGATGACCACGGCAAGACGACAGCGGCGGAGTTGAGGACGACAGAATGACGGCAAGTGATGACGACGTAATGAAGACGACGTCATGGGGAGAAAAGAATGACGATGAAGGCGTGACAACAATGAAACAACCACGATGAAATAACGACGACGGCATGGCTACGACAGCATGACGACGATGATTGACTGTGGCGGTTTTGGCGACGTTAACGCTCGCGTAACCTGCGAGCCTATTGCGCGGTGCTTCGGGGACATATAATCAATTGAAAAAAAAACTGGGAAAGGTTCGGCAAAAAAGTTATCGCTTTTTAAACTGTAGAAGACCGCTAAAGGCCGTGTTAATTAACTCGCGCCCACACAGGCGACACGCCAAACAGTAGCAGTGACAGCACGATCAGCCGGCCAATATATATATATATATATATATATATATATATATATATATATATATATATATAATATAGGAAGTGCGACCTGCAACAGCGGTAGCTGGTGGGACGAATGGTTAGCGACGGCGATCGAGTACGGCAACTCTGCAGTCGCCACGAAAACTCGCAGGTGGCCGACCATTTATCGAATCTAGCGTGGGAACCAATAGTCGTTGTGGCCTGAAGTTACCTCTTTTTTATGCGTTAGAATTAAGATATATAGTAACTGGCGGTGGTCTGCGCCTGACCACCATCAATTACACTTCGTTCCTCGAAGAGGCAGGACGTGCGGAGTGAGCTCCTGTACAAGACTTTGCAATGGGGTGAATACTTTTCTAAATTACAGTGGTGCGAAGTGATACAAACGTATCTCTCTCGCATTTGCCGCTAAATCGCCACTGAATTTTTTATTACGATAGCAAATATATGAACACTCCAGACGCATTTTTGCCGTCGACGTATCGCCATGATGTTAAGTATAAATTTCAAGGGCGATAACACCTACGTCGCGGGCGTATGCTGTGTTTGCGAGTGAAAGCGCTTGAGGGGAGCCGACGATCGCAGCTCAGTCTGGGAGGAAAGCTGAGAAGAAACGCACCGTCTTTCGTAGTGCGAAAGGCCATGGAGGGACGTGGGGAATTGGGTGGCGTTGTTCTCTGGCAGCAACTGCGTATTTCGCGACCGTGCGCAAGGAGAAACCACGATCGCGGCTCCGTCTCGCGCACGCAAGGGAGGAAAGCGCGGAGGCAGCGCGGGAGGGAGGAAGGTTGGCGGCGTTGTACGCTGGCAGCAACTGCGTACTTTGCGCGGCCGCGGGCCGTCGCGCGCGCCCTATCTCGAACGCGATCTGCGGACGGCTCATAGATTTGTGCGTGCATGTGTTCTCGCCGATCAGTTTGCGTTGAAGCGATAGACAGCACGAAGGTCACTTCGCTCACTGCTGCTGCCGCGCTTCCTCAAGCCAGTGTTCTGACAGCGAGTGTCCGCGATCATCTAGTGTGATGCATTCATGTTTGTCTGTGCGCGCTGACACCATGCTTCTTTATTTAGTTAGTAAGCGAATGTTTCCTAGTTCATACAGCTGATAAAACTGCTATCCTTACTTCGTATAGCTGTCTATTAATTTACTAACGCAATCAATGCTTCGCCTTTTGGGCGAAACTGCCGGTTTTTCTATGTAGCTGATTCTGCCTATGAAACAGGATGGTGATACACGTGGCGTACACATAAGAGGCGACTGATGTACCTATGTGCCCTTAACTGCATTCGCTGTAAAAACACTGCGATTGCCTCCTTACTACTTTATATATGATACACCAGATTTACTGTAAATAATAATTCACCATTGCTCACATTGAGCTCCAGTTGGGGGCATTGTGGACTCCAATATCGGGCATTAGAAAGAACACTACGCAGTGGACTGATCTCGCAGCGTGCATACTTCACTAAGCCGAAGCTGTCAGTCGTTGTATCCTTTTTGATGCCAAAGGCCAAACTAAAGTGAAAACAAAAAATCCTTAAGCACACTTATTGGCAGCTATGGTTATGAAGAACCTCATTTTGTTGGTTAAGCGACTGATACAATGATGTCTTTCGCAGAATTGTCGTCCTATACAATGATAATGTTTAAGGGGAATGGTTGTTTCCGCTGACTCAAATTGGCCATTCCATTAATTAGTTGACTATCAATCAGCGCCAAGGATAATGCAGTCCGAGAAACTTGATGCTCTCAGGGAGAGGCGTTAATCGTCGTCGCGCGCAATCATGGAATTGAAGGTGGCACACTCGACTGGAAGGGTAGCGCTTCGAGTTCGCGCGCCACGCCTTTCCACGCTTTGGAGATTCCGCAGCATAATTTTGCGTCAAGAGACGGCCAAGAATTATATACTCTCTGTACTGTAAATATCACCAGAACTTTCGAAAACCAAAGGCGGATGCACAGAAATGCACAAATAGTCCGTTGTTCGTATAAAATACGCAAGTACCATTGATTACTATATGTATAAGCATTCACGCGTTTGCCTTTTAGTATTTATAAATTGCCATTTGCACTGTGCAATTTATTGAGCGCTGATGCGTTGACGTGCACTAATGCACCGACGTAATGACATGTTGATTCATCATGACGAATTTGCGAAGTGATGCATTCTACATGCGAGAAGCACGGCCACACAATCACGTCTGGAAAATTTTGTATGGCAAAGGGAAAACTAGCGTTAAAAGATACAATTAATTTACCCAGCACTGATTCGTTCACGAACTGCTGATGCGTTGATGAATCCACCCAGTGGTGTGCAATAAGTGCAGATTCATTGACACATTGATGCATGACGCTTCGATATATGTTGACAAACTGACGAATGGGTTCATTTTACACATTGATCAATAATTTGTCCGTTGAGCGTGAGGCACTCACGGATTCACACATTGAGGAATTGATTTATTGAGAACTGATTCATTGACTCACAGATATGTTACCGATGTGCTGATTTATTCATGCACCGGCCCCTGCTCTGAAATAGCTGAGCTTACTTCTTTTGCGTGAAAAGTACAGCAACCACGTGCCCGTCTATACCGATGGATCGACTACGTCGTGCTGTTCTGGTAGTGCGGTGGTTATACCAACGCTAGGAATGACACTGCGGTTCAAGACGTCGCAAGTCACGACCTCAACGGCGGCAGACCTAACGGCCCTGCGTCGAGCACTGGAATTCATTGATTCTGAAAGACCTAGAAATTTGGGCGGTGTTCTGTGATTCAAAACCGGCATTACAGTGCACGCAGTCAGTTCTCCGACGCGGATGTCATGACCAATTGACATACGAAATCGTGAAACTTTACCATCACGTCCAACAAAAAGGTCACGAGGTCGTTTTTCAATGGGTACCTGGCCATTGTGGAATCAGTGGCCATGGCAATGATTCCGCCGATAACGCTGCTCGCACAGCACATCAAGAAGAGCACAGCGTTCCAATTCCGCTTTCGAGGATAGACGCCGCAAGGCAGCTTCGACAGCTGGCACGCAATCCCTCACTGACCGAGTGGAACTCGCCAAACTTACGACTTACACGAATGCATCGACTAAACCCCTCCCTGCAACTGCGGCCTCCACTCGGACTTCCTCGACGTGAAGCTACGCTTCTCTGTCGCCTTTGGTTAGGAGTTGCCCTTCACGAAGGCATACTCTACATTAATTGGAGTGACTGACAGTGCAGCATGCGAGGTCTGCAGCACCGAAGAAAACATCGACCACCTGCTGTGCCATTGTCCACGATATGCCCCAGAGAGACAAGAACTTGCCAAAGCTTTCCAAAAACTGGACAATCGGCCGCTTTCTGTGCAGGTGCTGCTGGAACACCGCCCACATCGCCCGTCAGCCCTAAAAGCGGTGAAGGCCCTTTTGTTCTTCTTAAGGACGACGGGCTTGTGCGACCATCTGTGACTATTAATGACATTTCTGTAAGACCACACGCGTCAGCGAACTCACCGCAATTTCCTTCTTTCCTTCCCTCCTTTCTCTCCCCGTGATCTTTGTTTTCCCCTTTCCCATTCCCCCGGTGTATAGGGTAGCCAACCGGACGTTATTCTGGTTAACCTCCCTCCTTCTGCTTTTCTCTTTCCTCCTCCGTGCACTGGTACATTTAGGAATTCAACAAGAATTCATTCATTCAGAGTTGATGCACTATGGCGTTCATACATTGACCGGGTTGAAGATCACCCGTTGAGCGTCATTGCATTAACGCACTGATGCCTTTTCCATTCATTCATCAACTGAGCATTGATACATTAAAATAGTGTGACACACAGTGGCACATCGCCTGATGCATTGAGTATTGATGTATTAAAGCACTGTCACGCTGACGAATTGATTCAATGACTGAGCGCTGATTCATTAACGTATTGATGTACTGACGCGCTCATGCACTGAGCAGATCCATAATGGGGACAAATACGTCTCTTCCCTCCTGCGATACCCCTCCCCCCCCCCCCCCCCAAAAAAAAAAAAAAATCTTGCTGGAACTTCACCATTTTGACACGATTGCTTTCTTGTCTCGAATCGCTGAAGGATGCTCGACTCGCTCGGGAAAGGAAACTTGCAGGACATGTTCTTGAAGTCGCAAGAACGCTGGGGTTGCTTCGCAAGGGCACTATTTCGAATGTGACAGTGTTCGAATGCCACGTAAATAAATTACTTACAGTACTTCAACACAGTGCCAGCCATGTAGCTTTCTATTACGATATCCATTAAATGGACACTCGAGGCGCATTTCTGTCGTCGGCGTCGCCGTATAAAGTCTAAGGGCGATAAAATCGTCGCCGCGCGCCGTATGCTGAGTGTGCGATTGAAAGCGTGAGCAGGTGAGCCGGCGACCGCGGTTCAATCTCGCGAACACAACGGAGGAAAACGGGGAGGGACGGGAAGCGCGCCGTCTTCCGTCGCGCGCAAGGCTCCGGATAGGGAGGGACGGGCCGCTGTTTCTTGAAAGCCACCTGCGACGGGTCGAGTCCGCCGTGCGCTTTTAATTCCTGGCTTAGTTTGCGTTGATACGAGGGGCAGCACGACGGTCAATTAGCTTGCTGCTCCTGCCGTGCTTCCTCACTCTAGCGTTTTGACAGCGAGTTTCTGCGATCATCTAGTAATTTGTGTTCATGTTTGCTTGTGCGCACGCGACACCATGCTTGTTAATTTATTTAATATGCCTATGTTTACAAGTCTATACGGCCGATAAAACTACTACCCTTGCTTCGTGTAGCTGTCGAGTAATCTACTATCGCAATCGGTGCTCCGCCTTTCGGGCGAAAGTGCAACTTTTCTGGTACCACCTCGTGTGCGTGCGTGTCCGTGTGCGTGTCCGTGT
Organism: Dermacentor andersoni; assembly: GCF_023375885.2. Classification (NCBI taxonomy): domain Eukaryota; kingdom Metazoa; phylum Arthropoda; class Arachnida; order Ixodida; family Ixodidae; genus Dermacentor; species Dermacentor andersoni. The sequence goes on from NC_092820.1 coordinate 173,113,971, forward strand.
GTGTGTGTGTAGAGAGAGAGAGAGCGTGTGCATGTCCAGCGCTCGCGCTCTCGACGACTGCACTCTGAGGGAGAGATAGAGAGAGAGAGAGAAAGATATCTCCCGTCACGGCACCGTTAATTCGTTAATCTGCGTAACAGCCATTGAATACCCACAGCACACGCTCCTCGTTCATCTCGCAGTAGCGCCTGTGTGATCCCCGCAGTGTGGTGCTCCAAGTGCCGACCTTCGATGCGTATGCCGCGTGCTTTGCTTTGTTAGCCGCCTGCGTTCCCCAGTCATGCCGGTGCGAAGAAAGTATTTCGCTAGGATGGCACCGTGTTTTGGCGGTGGCAACGCGCTCGATCGGCGTTCGACAACGAAGTCGTGCGATTGCTCTTTCGCGTGCGCGTGTGTGCGCATACGCGGGCGCGTTTTTGTTCTTAAGTGCGCGCGTGTCTGGGCGCGTGAAGCAGGGGCGGTGTTTGCCGGAAGGCTGCTATATAGAGTTGCAGAGACAAATGAAAAAAAAGCGAGTAGATGTATCACTCGCCTGCTTGTGCCCAACCGGTTCCTTTCTCGCCGACCGCACCACGCTGCACAGCGCGCGCATTTTCACAGCTTCTCGTGAGTCCGCAGCGTGTCAGTGACTTGATCGCTTTGCACCGGCGTCCATCTTCTCATTGGCGGAGAGGAGTTCCTTGTTGTAATAACAGCCGGCGTCATTTCATGCGTCACGTTTTGCATTACCTCGTATTGTTGCGAAGCGATAAGGTGTAGACGTTTCGTTGCCGGTGAGGATTCCTTGATGGTATACGAGCGTTTTGTGTTATTTTTTATATTTCTTTATTTGTTTCTAGGCTGACAGCTCCGTGCCTGGCTTTCCCGTTGCTCACGGCTCATTTATCAATCGATGGGCGTCAGCGTGCACGCGAGCGCATGCATGCGGTAAACACGGGCCAACTCTGCAGTTTCTTTTTCATTAGACAAGCAGTTCTTTAGGGCTAATTAACCATTTTTACGTAGTACCTATTTCGACTCCTGTCACGGTAACACTAATTAAATGTGCGCATTTTTACTTTTAGATGTACTAACCACGCCGGTCTGACGTTTCGATATCTCTCTCTCTTTTCTTCAGCTCCAAAAATAACGTCAATACAGTAAAATTTGCATGCAAAATGTTAAAGGTATACTTGCAGCACTAAGCGTCCTATTAAACACGTGTGACATGTGTGAAATATGTAATTAAATGCAATATATACCGTATGTATGGCATACGGGCCCTTAAGAAACATTAAATGAAATATAAATGAATATTTCCAGCGGTTTTAACAAGGAACAGCGGTTGTTCCCTTTCTTGTCTTTCTTAAACATGCTGGAAATATTTATTAATGTCAAGTTTTCAACAAGAGAAAACGTTTTTCAATAACGCGTGGGACATGTAATGTGGGAGCCCTGGATGTGGAGGCAAGTGGAAGGACAAATCTTTCTTTTCTCAGCAAGGCAGGGTGGTCGCGTTAAGCGGGATCGAGTTAAAGTCAGGTATATACCATGAACCAGGTTGTATATCTCACTCACTTCAACTGAAGTTGTATAACCGGAGTTCCTATCTCTTTGCATTGCATTACAAAAATGAGGAGCAAAAAAAAAAAAAAAAGAGGAAGAAATCTGAAGCAGGTTTTCATTTCGTTTCTTTCTGCGCGCCCAGTGGGTGGGTGCGCGCACACGGCAAGCCGGGTAGGCGGGGCGGCGCTCCACACAGCTCACGTGGTGCGCGTATGCGCGATACCGGGAGAGCCTGTCGCACGACGTTTTTTGCCGTTGCTGTCGAAGCGTGGTGGCAGTCGAAGCGGGCGACACTTTGTGCTACAAGTGGATCTGAATGTCGCCGCCGCTGCTGCTTGGGGAATGCCGCGGCGACCAGTGGCAGGCGTGAGGGACGTGGAGAGGAGGTAGTGAGGGGGGGAACAAATGGGAGAGGAGGGTATCACACGCAACGGTCGCCGGCGCGCGCTCGCTTCCTCCAACCAGTTCGCACGGCTGCTCGCGAGCAAGGTCAGGCCGCGAACGGACAGGCCGCCGGCTCAGCGTGAGACTCGGTCGTCGCCGGCGCGGGAGGACGGCAGAACGCCATAGGGCACGTCAGCCGTGGAGTGGCGTGAAAAAAAAAAAAAAAAAAAAGAAAAGACAGTGGATGACTGAAAGAAGAACGGAAGGAAGCAATGAAATAAATAAAAAGGAAAGGGCAGACAAGAAATAGGCTTGGTCACATGAAAGAAAGAAAGCCCTTTCCAAAGCCAACCGGCGAACACCACGGTAGAGTGACGCAAGGGTTTAATATATTCTTGCCTCTGTCTTTACACGCAACAATTCCCTCGCTCTCTCTTTAAGACCTGCTTGAGCTGTTGGTTCGCCTGTGTGCGGTTGCGAAAGAGTCTGCATAATTACCACCTGACCGGACCTGCTTCATCGGTTGTGACGCCCCATGGAATCAGCATATTCGTTCGATAATGTGCCACAGAGAAACTGAGGGGAAGGTTGTGTCAGATGCATCGCTTAACGACTGGTCGGAAGTTAGCGCTCGCCCTCACGTCTCCCTCATTTATGCGCCTTCGTTGTTTAATCTCGCGCTTCGCGCAAAAGACACAACGCTTGTTGCGTTTTCTTGTTGCTTGTATAGTTCCTTATTATGTGCTACTGTTGCTTTCAGATGTTAACTATAATAACCGTTCTTGTTCAGGAGGTCCCGGTACAGTCTTTGACTATGGGACCTCCTGCTGCATGCTAAATACTTGTAATGTGACCCAACTTCTAATAATAAATTCTGGTTCTGACTAAGTATTCCCAACAGCCATCCAATTAACGACTGGTCCGAGATAGCTGTTGGGGTTTTGTTTGCACTGCATGACATACACCGTGTCTAAGGATAACGGTGTAAGAGTGTAAGTGTAGTAGTATAGGATAGTGGGTAGGTAAGAATCGTAGTCTTCAATTAGAGTCGAAGTAAACCAATTGCTCTGAATTTGTTTTCTGAAGGCTTGTTTTAATCAACTAATAGTTGTAATTCAACTACAAGCGGTCGAGTAATTATCGAATGCAATAAATAAATATGAATGAATCAATAATTTAATACAAGATGTTCACGGATCCCACACACTCTGGCAGTTGATGTTATGCGAAACATTTTGCAGGCAGTTTGCTGTCCTGCGTATGAGACCCGGCGACAACGGCGTGACCTCATCGCTCGCATGCACCGTCTTCATCGCGACTGCGATGGAGACGGAAATACGGCGACAACAGCTGCGACAGCGACCATAGGCGCCGTCTACGGTGGGGGGCTGAGTCCCCCTCGGGTGATGCCGAAGTCCTCCCCCCCCTCCCCTACACACACCTAAAGTGCCATTACCAGAGCTTCGTCACCCACATCATATGATGTTTCGTTTGACTTGTCTCGACCTTCTCACTTGAAATTTTACTGGGGTAATAGCTTACTGCACCATTGTTGGCGCGGACGTGCAGTGCTTTTAATTCATACTTTCGCTTTATTTATGCAAATCCTCACAATAGGGGGGCACGCACAAAAGATGCATTAGCGGCGGCTGCCTCATCCGTATTTTCTCACCTCAACATTGTTTTAAATTTCCACTGTAAACACCACGCACATACACAATATATTTAAATATACACACAGGACAAAGCTTATTATATTTTTGAAAGACATGGAGGTAGCCAATTAAAAATTATTTCTAAAGGTATGAATGGCCTATGCCTCGAGAATGAATATGTTGCTGTATGTTCACTATGCTTCAAATTGCTTTGCGTGCTTTTCTGACCATGGAAAAAAGCTATAGACTTCGGTGACCCCTTCGGCAGAGTCATTTATCAATGATGTGTAAAATGCACGCGAATGTTGTGTGTCTCAGTATTGCTTCTCTTTCTAGTAAGCAATGCTAACGACTCATGAGAAAAGGAATTCTAATAATTTACAACATTTATTATGGATGGAAACATAGTTGCATGCATGCAAAGGTCATAAATAAATACAGGGTGCCCCAATTAACTATCATGCACCAGGATTTAAAAAAAGACAGTGCGTTACTCAAATAAAACCTAGTGCTTATTGTTTACAGTACAGTGGAGTAGCTGCCAGTAAATTTTTGGTTACTGAGATTTAATTAGGTAATTGTAATTCATCATCTAACTCGAGACGTACTATCCTAATTATCACAGTGTCAGTCAGGCATTTGAAGGCACCGCCAAGGGACATCTAAATATACGGTATTTAAAGCGACGTATAATTGCGTACTAATTTTTTTTCCTGACTGATAAATAAACCCCGCGAAATATGGAGAATACCACGTGACTGCGCTCCCACCCAGATCGCAAAGTAGCGCCCTCGAACAGGCTCCCTCTGAGTTATCCAGAACGAAATAAAGGAAATAAAGAAAAAAACATCGTGATCGAGCTAGTGCCTTATCTGGCGCGCCCCGGCCAATTTAACACGTCGAGTTTGGTGTTGGAAACAAGCTGTGATAGCTGTTGTCTTAACGTAGATAAGGTGCAGTTTTTTTTTTTTTTTTTGCCACAAAGCCTATCACCACAAAAGCGAATGTACAACGCCAGTCACCGAGTCAAAGATACTCGGACCATGGCCACACCCGCCAATGGCACGAAAAGCGATTGGTGCACTAGTACAATACTTGAAGTGCACCGGCTTAAGAGACCGTTTATAGTGTCCCTGTGAATAGTGTCCCTCCCACACGCACTCAGTGCTTACTCTCTCCCTTGTTTCCTCCTTCTATTCCCCTTTCCCCCACCCCCAGTGTAGGATAGCAAACCGGGTGCTCGTCTGGTTGAGCTCCCTGCCTTTCCTGCCCTTGCTCTCTCAGTGTAAGGGTTTAAAGGTGCGTTTTGTTTCGTCCCAGTCGCCATGTCTTTCTACAATAAGCAGAAGGTAAACATGATCCTTGCCTTGGGATCTGCAGATGGCAACAAGAGAAAGGCCGATGTGTGTGTGTGTGTGTGTGTATATATATAAGTCATGGAAGTGCGGCGGTAGACCAAACGCATGGTGGACTATCATCAGAAATTATGAAAACCTGAAAAAAAAAAAAACCGGCAGCTTCTAGAAACAGCGGCGGAGGACTCCATCTTTGAGTCCAAGCCTACGCACGGATGTTCTATAGCATTTATGGCCTCAAATCTTCATGCTAGCGTGCGGGCCCGGGCACGGCCGCCCAGGTACCAATTTCCAAGTCATATGATTGGAGGATTTTAAATGACGGCCTTTCACCCGTACCACCTTCACCAGCACCAATGCTTCGAAGATAGGGACCTGTAGAATCGTCGAGCTTTCTGAAATTGGGTCCTCACAAAAGTCGATGAGTCACCGGACTTTTTCGGCAGCAATATGTGCACAGATGAAGCCGATTTTCGCACAAACGCTCATGTAAATTAGCGCAATGCACACTATTAGAGTAACTACAATCCGCACTGGGTAAAGCGCAATCAGCACCAGTATCAGTGGTCGCTCAATGTGTGGTTTGGAATTTACGCCGGTGCTCTAATCGGTCCCATCTTCTTCGATCACAAACTGACTGGACAGCGATCACAGACTGACTTGTCTGTGCACCTCAACAACAGCAACATGGGTTTGTTGGGAGCATTTCCGACGTCAACATCCGGAAATAAGTGGATCGTCGTGGCGACGGACTATCTCACCCGCTTCGCCGAAACTAAAGCTCTGCCGAAAGGTAGCGCAGCCTAAGTGGCGCAATTTTTCGTCGAGAACATCCTTCTGCAACGTTGGTGCCGCAGAAGTCCTCATCACCGACAGAGGAACGGCCTTTACAGCAAAGCTAGCCCAAGTCATTCTGCAATACAGCCAGTCAAGCCAGAGGAGTACAATTGCCTACCGCCCACAGACGAATGGTGTCACGGACCGCCTGAACAAGACCCTCGCCGACATGCTAGCAATGTACGTTGACGTCGAGCACAAGAGGTGGGACGCGGTCCTGCCGTACAACCTTTGCTTACAACACGGCGGTGCAAAAAACGGCACAGATCATGCCGTTCAAGCTGGTTAACGGCAGGAATCCGGCGACTATATATATATATATATATATATATATATATATATATATATATATATATATATATATATATATATATATATATATATATATATATATACACTCTCGACGCTATGCTACCGCACGTCTGCGACGAAGAGAATCTTGACGTCACCACCTATCTCCAATGCGCTGAAGAAGCGCGACAGCTCGGCCGCCAGCGGATCAAGAACCAGCCCAGGGCCGACAGCCGACACTACAACCCGGCGACCGTGTTTGGGTTTGGACCCTTATACGCCGAAGAGGATTTAACGAGAAGCTTTAATGCCGCTATTTCGGGCCCTGCAAGATCATCCGACGCCTTCGCGCACTCGACTGTGAGGCCGTGCCAAACGGCATTTCGCTATCACAGCGGTGCCGCTCACGACCTGAAGTAGTCCATGTTGTGCGACTTGGGCCGTTCTATCAGCGCTAATGAACTTTGGGATTTTTCATAGCTGAACTTTGGACTTTTTTTGGAATGTGTTACCTTGGACTTTGCTTCTTTGTTGTTTTGTTACTTTTGTTTATTAAGTGTCCTTATGTGTTTCACTGTTCCGTTATGTTTGAAACATCGGGACGATGCCTTTTGAGAGGGGGCATCGACACGTGAACTTTATTTTTTGTGGGTAAGCGCTTTTCAACGTCTAACAAATGTTATCGCTGAGCGCAGGACGCGCCTGCATGTATCGGACGTTTCTGGAATGTTATTGATGGTCCTATCCGCTGTCTGTTGTCGCCGAAACTTGTGTAATCTGATTGCATGTCTGCGCGGCGCGAATGGTGTAGAACTTTCTGGAACACACGCGGGCGCCAGCGATTACTCTGGAACGTTCGATGGCTCAAGTATAAAAGCTGACGCGCTTGACCCGCTTGACCCGATAACGATAACTTGTCACGATAACTACCACGTGACAATATTCAATATAGGCAGTATTCACTGGCACGTTCCGCGAGGTGCGTTGTGGGACAAGTCATTTTGAAGTCCTCGGAGCAGTCGAGTGGCAGCCCTGCCTACGCGAAGCTCGTGCAGCCAGTGCAAAATGGTGTATTGCGCGATCGTCGGCTGCATTACCCGCACGCAGAGCAAGTTACAGAAAGCGGAGAGCAACGCGCCGAATCGTGGCTTCTTTAAAGCACCGAAACAGCGCACGAACGAGTGCGAGAAGACGAAAGTTCTCTCAGAAGAACGTCGTTGTGTTTGGCTTGCGCGCATCAACCGAGCCGGCATTGCGGACCCTGACGAGTACCGCGTCTGCTCACGGCATTTCCTAACAGTTATGGTGACAGTTTTATCTTCGTGATAATGTTAAGAAGCGAGATGCAAGCGTTCTGCGTTGTGGTGCGTGAAAACTTGGAAAGCTTGCACGAACAGATTTGGAAACAACGGCAACGTGACTGGTTTTATCTGGCTTTTCACGACGTAACAAAGGTCCGTTAAAGAACTTTCGTGTCTACTGCGCGTTCAACGTAAGATATCGCATCGCTCATCCACGCAGGCAAGCCCGCCGGTCTCTTTGACGATTGCAGTCCCGACTGGGCTCCTTCGCTGCATTTAGGATACGATGCTAACCCCCGTATTCAGAAATGCAACTTAAGTCGAAGCCCATGCTTGACTTGATTTAGATGACGCCTGGCGTTAACGTGCCCAAAGACGCTCACTGCGTTTCCTTCGGCGCATTCACGATAGGCGTCACTTAGATCAGGCCAAGCATGGGCTTCAACTTAAGTTGCATTTCTGAATACGGGGGTAAAGCTGCTTGCGGGAGCCGATACATTCGGCTGAAAGCACGACGTACCCAACGGCAGCCATCCCATCTGACAGGTAACAAATATTTGGCGCATGCATTTTAGGCTGCATAAGCTCTTCCCCAGCCAAGACTTAACGAGTGCTTCGTTTACAAATGCACTTGCAGCCATTATTGAAGAAGCAGCCGCAGACATGCCACCTGCGCCACGTGCTGACAAGGCTGGTGCAGTGCAGTCCTTGGAAGCTGGTGAGTGCCATTGTGTAGTAATCTGACCTTTGCTGCTTTTTAGCGCTGCTCGTAAACTGTGCTCAGAGCTGGTGCAATCAAACCCTGGAGTGCTGTTTTGATTGGGTAGAATGGATAACATGGAGTGGCACATTTACATGTGTTGTCTTGTCATGTGATGTACTATTGCGCTTTTCTTTTTTCTAGCCATAAGTTGCCAAAGTGAGATGACTGGGAGTGACATCGTTCATCTTCAAAAGGAAGTAGTGAGCCTACAACAAGAGCTTGCATCTGTGAAGACGGAACTAGGGGCAGGAAAATTCACCAAAACCGTAATGTGCCATAATGATGAAAAAGTGTTGTATTATACAGAGCTGCCACCATTTCTTTTGCTTTTTTCCATGTTAAGCCTTTTCAAAGAACACGTCTCACACTCTTCTAGAAATGTCCTCACGCAGTTTGATGAGCTGGTTATGTTTTTCATGCAGATGAGGCTTGCAATTCACCTTCAAGATTTGGCTTATCGCTTTAAGGTGTCACAGCCAACCACTTACAGAATTTGCGAGAAGTGGCTAGACGTTTGTTACGACCACCTGAGTTCACTGGTGTGCTGGCCTGAGAAAGAAGACGTAATGAGAACCATGACAGTTAGTTTCATTGAGAATTTGAGAATTGAGAGAATCGAGAATTGAGAATGTGAGGATCATATTGGATTGCTTTGAAGTTGTCATCCAAAGGCCAAGTTCGCTTCTGACGTGAGCTCAGACATGGTCCCAGTACAAACATCACAACATGGTGAAGTTCCTGCTAGCAATATGCCCACAAGGCATTATAACATATACTTCTAAAGCATTTGTTGGGGGTACAGCGACAAGCTGATCACTGAGGACAGCGGTGTGCTACAGTTACTTGACAGGGGAGACATTGTTTTGGCAGACAGGGGCTTCCTAATAGCAAAAAGCCTTGGAATGTGTTGTGCACACTGGCTGTCCCTGCCTTTGCAAAAGGCAAAAGGCAGCTATCTAGCAAGGAAGTTGCGCAAACGAGGGAAATCGCTAATGTGCGCATTCAAGTGGAGCGTGTAATAGTACAGAGAGCTTGAGAAATCGAAGACAGGAAAGGCAGGGAGGTTATACAGGCGCACGTCCGGTTTGCTATACCCTGCACTGCGTGAAGGGGGTATGGAGATTAAGAGAGAGAGAGAGCACAGTTTCACGCACAGTATAAGGTTCCCACCGAGTCTACACACGGTTCCCAAGACCTATCGACTTGAGATATTTCAAGAGCGCTTTTGTGGCTTTCTGTGCCATCGACGCGTACGGCCAAGGATCTTCATTACGCAAAATGGTCTAGAGTCCAGCTGTTTCAGTGCTGTCCGGAGAACTCCGCGGTCGACGTTGTATTTGGGACAGATACATAGGATGTATTCAATCGTTTCTGTGGTTCCGCAAGAGTCTCACATGGGCGTATCCCCCATTCCAATGCGGAACGAGTAGGCCTTCGCAAAAGCCAGAGGCGGCACAATACTGTCGCCTCAGAGCGGGAAATTCTTGATGGCACTTGTAGCTTTAAGGATGGATCCAGCCTATGAAGATGACGCTGCGGGACGTTGGGAGAAGACCAGTATTTGTGTGTCACAGCTTTAGCCACAATATGAGGCTTTCTTGCAGCGTCGGTTCTTGATAAGGGGATTGGAACTGGTCGGGCATCCAGATGGGCAGACCGGGTGGCTTCGTCAGCGAGGTCATTACCAGCAATGCCGGTATGTCCAGGTAGCCACTGGAATATAATTTCATGCCCTTTAGCGATAGCTTGATGGTGATCTTCTCTTATTTGTAATAATGTAATAATGTAATTTGTAATAGTGTAATAGGAATGATGCGGAACAAATACACTATACTGAAGGGGACATTGTCAGTAGAGATTCTGAGAAAGAATAGCAACAATGAGTGTCCAATTGACAAGATTGTGAAAGTGTGTTGTGTACTAATAAACTTGTGCAACTCCGTTGTCCCATTTGATCAGTACTTTGACGACAAAGACTTTTTTCTGCGTGCATCTCACCTTTGCTGGGTTTTCTTGCGTGTTTGTTCAGCAGACATTTTGTGCTACTAAAGCGCTGTAAAGCTTTGCAAGATATGCAAATGTGCCTATTAAGATCATGATCATCTTATCCACACAATATGTCTTGCCTATTACAAATACAGTGAACTCTCACTTGAGTGAACTTCAAGGGACCGAAGGAAATAGTTCACTTAACTGAAAGTTCACTAAACTGAATATTCACTAGACCTACATAAGACATGTCATACAGAGTCAAAAGTTTGAAGTGCAATTCATGGAGCAAGAGAAATAGCATCCATAGTGTTAGAAATGTGTGAAATGGAATTTGCACATATCAACAAGTACATGGTTCATAACAGTTATAATGCTGCCTTTCTCACTCAGAAAAAAAATCTGTAATCTTCTTCTGCACTTGTACTTTTAAAGCAAAGGAAGCAACAAACTGTCCAAAGAGTCAGTGTTCTTGTACACTTCTTCTGGCACAGCTTGCTGTTGAGACACAAAATCTTTCAACTTTCCAATTTACCCTACAACTTCAGCTAGAGTTACAGGGCTTGAAACTGGCTCGGCAGTTGCCTCTTCTTCGTCGCACTCTTCTCCTTCTTCAGGACGAACACTGGAAACAATCTCGAGATCCGTCTGTCCAGCACAGGTAATCAGTGCACTGTCACACTGCATAGTCTTCAAACGAAGTATCTGAAAGTTACGATCAGATAACTGAGTAAGTAATTGATCGTAAAAATAAGCCTTGGTCCTCTGAGCGAGTTCGTTAAACTGAAATATTGACTTCCGAAATTCGTTCAACTGAAACATTTTTGCATGGAATCTATAAGAAAACTGCCGGGGATTTTTAAAAAGTTCGTTATTCTGAAATATTCGATAAACCGACGTTCGTACAATTGAGAGTTTACTGTAATTAAGAGCTAACAATGAATAAAGCCACAATAATTTGCAACTAATTAGCAATGCATCACTTGACAAGCTACGTAAATGAGCTACTCATTCGTTATCTTTTTCATCTGTCATATCTTATCACATAGATAACTGCATTCAAAGCAGTATTGAACAGGTTGCAGAAACTCCTCCTATAACTAGCGATGAGGTCAGAAGGGCCTTGCAAGACATGAAACGGGGAAAAGCGGCAGGAGATGGAATAACGGTCGATTTAATCAAAAGATGGAGGAGACATAATGCTTGAAAAACTGGCGTCTCTCTATACGAAGTGCGTATCGACTTCAAGGGTCGCAGAAAACTGGAAGAATGCCAACATTATAGTAATCCACAAAAAGAGAGACGTTAAAGAATTGAAAAATTATAGGCCCATTAGCTTATTCCCAGTATTATATAAAATATTCAAGATAATTTGCAATAGAATAAGGGCAACAATGGACTTTAGTCAACCAAGGGACAGGCTGGCTTCAGGAAGGGATACTCTACAATGGATCACATCTATGTCATAAATCAGGTAATGAGTTATCCGCAGTTTACAATCAGCCTCTCTATATGGTTTTAATAGTTTACGAAACACAATAAAAGTAGGAAGATACCTGTAAAGAAAGGGGTAAGACGAGGAGACACAATCTCTCCAATGCCCAGTAAAGCACTGCATGCTTGGAAGAAGTATTCAAGCTCCTAAACTGGGAAGGTTTAAGAGTAAGGATCGACGGCGAATATCTCGGCAACCTTCGGTTTGCAGCTGACATTGTTCTATTCAGCAACACTGCAGACGAGTTACAACAAATGATTGAAGACTTTAACAGAGAGAGTGTAAGAGTGGAGTTGAAGATTGATATGCAGAAGACAAAGATAATGATCAATAGCCGGGCAAGAAACAAGAGTTGAGGATCGCCAGTCAGCCTCTAGAGTCTGTGAAGCAGTACATTTACTTAGGTCAATTATTCACAAGGAACCCTGACCATGAGAAGTAAATTCACAGAAGAATAAAAATGGGTTGGAGTGCATACGGCAGAAATTGTCAGCTTCTGAAGCTTACCATTATCATTGAAAAGGAAGGTTTACAATCAGTGCATTTACCGGTGCTGACATATAGGGTGGAGAATTGGAGACTGACAAAGAAGCTTGAGAACAAGTTAATGACCGCGCAAAGGGCGATGGAATGAAGAATGCTAGACATAACATTAAGCGACAGAAAGAGAGCGGTTTGGATCAGAGAGCAAACGGGTATAGCCTATATTCTAATCAACATTAAGAGAAAGAAATGGAGCTGGGCAGGTCATGTAATGCGCAGGTTAGATAACCCTTGGACCATTAGGACTGCGGAATGGGTACCAAGAGAAGGCAAGCGCCGTCGAGAACAGCAGAATACTACACTAAAAAATGTTTACACCCTTTGGGTTGTATTTTGTCCCCAAACAATAATTGTCACCTGACTTGCCCGCATTTCCTTTCTTTAACACTGCGAGCCCGGTTCTTCCCAGTCACGAACGGCTTGCGCGTTATCAGCTTGACACTGCACTCTCGACAGGAAAGTAGCGAGCGCCGAGTTTTTAAGAGAGGAAACGCAAACAAGGCAGATGACGATTATTGTTTGGGGACAAGATAAGCGCCAAAGGGTGTAAACTTTTTTATAGTGTAGGTGGGGCGATGGACTTAGGAAATTCGCAGAGGCTAGCTGTAATCGGTTAGCGCAGGACAGGGGTAATTGGAGATCGCAGGGAGAGGCCTTCGTCCTGCAGTGGACATAGAATAGGATTATTATTATTATTATTATTATTATTATTATTATTATTATTATTATTATTATTATTATTTTGTTAGCTCACATTTCTTTGTCCATCAAAGCACATAAAAAGAAATGTAGCCTACGATTTTCGTGTTCAGCTGAATTCTCCATGGATGCAAAACTTCATGATCAACATGGCTTTGCGGCCTGAAGGAAATTTTTGGAGCTGCGGTAGCGCTGAAAGGCACGCCATCAGTCAAACCAAATGTCATAACTGTACTTAATCATCATTTTCGTAGTGCTTGAACGATCGCAATATAGTTTATTCTCTAGGTATATTGTAGGAAACTCGATGGGTTAATGCGTTTTCAAGTAGGCTGACTTGGTGCTTCACGCCCCGTCCATGTACATCAAGAATCACTTTCGTAGAACGGCAAATAAGTGCTTTATTTATGACTGCATTCTTTTTTTGATAAATTGAAGAACTACATAAAAGTACAAGTGAAAGGATCATACGAGAGCAGTGATGCCTGTAAATAGCCTTCTTTATGATATTGGAAGCGCACTTCCTTTTTATGTGTTTACGTAGAACGTGTATTGACCTTTAGTATTATTTTTGTAACTATTGTGCTTTTCGTATGTTTAAGACAAAGATTATATGCCCTTTTCGTTTTTTCTTCAACTATTTTGTTTGTACTCTTTTTTACATTGCGTACACTTGACTTTTGATTCTGTAGTTATTAACGAAGTTTTCATAAGATTTATGTTATTGTATGCTGTCTACACTATGTAATATGTCGAAGCTCCCGTCACCCATTGCCCGTTCTTTGGGCCCATAATGTATTGTCAATGAATAAATAAACTAAAAATTCACTTTTACTTAAACAGTATAACGAGAACATGACATGCAAAACCAAAGCCGGCTTTTTGGTGCTTGTTTCAATCCTATATGCAACTGAAATGAAACCATCTCACATGGCAGTTTTCATTATCACATGCAATCATTTTGTCTTTCTCGGGTCCCCTGCAAACACAGAAAGCCTCTGCTGCAGTGTCGCATGCATCACTTCTTTGTGGGTCCTGGCGGTTGAGCACGAGAGCAATTGAAGCAAACGGCACCAACGCTGCAGCAGAGTCTGCGGTTGAATTGCCGCTTGAGCCTTTAATATAAGCCTCGGGATCACCAACCTTGTTCTGCGAATCCTTTTTACCGTCTGAGAGCCACCGCGCAACGAGCTCTGGCAACGAAACTGTTCTGAAAAAGCTTCTTGCTGCTGAAATCAGTGGTGCAATGAAGCTGTCGGCATTGTGTATTTTCTGTACATTGATTTCTTGTGCATTGCACAGAGCAAAATTGGCATAACTTTTCTTGCACACAAACATTTGCGCTTGAATTTGGTACTAGCAGCCGTGAGCTGCCTTCAACTTCAGCTCATGATCAACTTCGCTCACACAACTGTTCGCGTCTTTAACCAAGTCAGTGAGGCGTCCGTCTTTCACTTTCCATGGGCACTTTACTTCCACCACACCTGCACCACAGAAGATGCACTCGACAAGCATGTCGGGGGTTGTAGCTAAAAACAAATTTTTCGGCAAATAAAAAGTCCCGCTTCTTTGAACTCTGGGTCATTGTGAATCGCTGCTATCAACTTCATGTATTTTGCAAGAGCATCTGCTTCTTTCTCTCGGACGTATTTGAGTGCAGGGACTGAGAATTTGTTGGAGTGGGGGAAGCAAATGCGGCTAATCAGACTTTTGAGCGCAGCAGTTGACTGAGTGTGACAAACTTCATAGTGTCAAAAACCAGTTCGTGCTTTTTTGCCTGGTTTCGTGTGCGTTGCTCAATTATTTTAACCGCTGTCTCGTTTTTGACTAGACCACTGAAAGTCCTCTTGCACTGCTCCATTAGTTCATCATAATTTAGGTTCGCTGCTTGTCGGTTATAGAGCAGGCGCAGATCAGCACCATTGCAGGTCCTGACAGCTGGCATGTACAAAGTGCTGTTCTTAGAGCTTGCGCTCAGCACTGCTGGGCAAGGTCCCGAGGCAGTCAAAACGCCGAAAAAGGCACTGCATTCGTCTTCTGTAGGGGGTGGTGCCGGTTTCCTCGCAGAAAGCTTTGGAGATGGGTCGAGATTTTCATTGAGTCGTCGCTTCTTCATCGTTGCAGATTTGCAGATGCAAAATCCATTTTGGCAGCAGGCCGAGCCTCAATCTTGCGGACATGTGCAGGAAGCCAGGCGTTGCTGCCGTCTGCGCACGAGCGTTCCCCACGCGTACGTATCCCGTACTCAATGTAAAAGAGTAAGGCTTCAACGTGGGGGCACGCCTCTGTTTCCTGCCATATGCACTAACAGTAGGCAGCGAGCACTTCGCCGTCGCTTTTGGCATACATATCCAGATTTTAACTGGCGAGATCGACAGTCTCTGTGAGTGATTGACCTACATGAGTAAGGAAACAAGTCAGTGCTGCGCACAATATCACAGATCGAAAGTCAGTAATTACCTGGGTTAGGATGACAACTGCTGCCGGGCCTGTTTGTTTTACCCATGGCTGACTCACCCATACGCTAGTCACATAATTATGCCCTTCTAGAGACTTGTAAGACTTCAGATGCTTTGTTGTGCGAAAGCTTGCCCTGAGCACGAGAAAGTCGTGTATGTCGCACACGTTGACACGCGGCCGAACGTCAGCACTGATTAAGCAGTGCCGGGCGTCAAGCTCGAACGGGTCGAATCTGCAGAGATCAAACGTTTGCGCATACCGCTCTCTGTCCAAGTCGCACGAGCCACACGAATAGTTGGCGGTCGCCGTCACGGACTTCCCTGTCATAGCGACGATCGCGCTCATGTCAGGAACAAAAAACAGTGAGTGCATGGACGGCGACGATATATATATATATATAGTTGTGGGATGCTTCAGGTATAACTAACTTCTTTTTATCCGCTATACCACAGAGAATGCCTTCGATTGCTGATCTCTTCCGGTTAAACCCGAAATTCAGCAGACAAAATTTGATCACTATTTATGTTTTATTCGAAAGTGTAGAACCCTACTTTCAGCTCCATAACAGACCAAAGTCTAAGTAAGATGCGGAGGAATTGCTTTACTGTGCAAATTGGACGTGAAAGTCGCCAATTTTTGAGCCCTGAGACATCTCAGATTTCACAGTCATGTCTTGTAGCTCACCTCTGAGAGCGCTCCCACTAGAAAGGAAAGGATAATCTTATTGTGAATCGAAGCTGGCCTCCAACACTTCCATCATAAGAGGCACAATGTATTTTTACAACCAGTGAAAGCCGAGACAATCTATACAGACATGGCAAAATGCGCGCTATATTTAGTTATGAGATTTTCACGGTTATATGCGAAACAAAACAGCGCGTTGAAGCGTTTCGACAGTACGTATACCGTGTGTGCATACATGCACTTGTCTGCGTGCATATGTGTGCATGTGTATCTTCATGTGAGCGTATCTCCGTGCACACCTCTACGTGTGAATGTGCATGTGCGCGCGTGTTCCTGTTTTCCAACGTTCATACTTGTTTTGTGTCCTCCTTTTACTTGCGAGCAGCATATGCGGTGTAGAACTTGCGTGCAGCTTCAAAGGTACATGTTATAGTAGTCTGCTTTAAAGCTGAGCTTCGTATTTCACCGGTAGCCTCGAGCCAAGTTGGCCGAGGACCGTGGAAGCTCACAGCGCGACCGAGAAATTCGTGGCTTTTTGCTGCGCTGGACTCCCGCTGCGTATACGTATACGCGCGAACAGGACGCGTCCTCACCTGTGGACGAGGAAAGCACCGGCGGCCATTAACTGCCTTTGTCAGCCACCTGATCTGTCTTTTCCTCGGTCGTAAAAGAAGCCTTTCAGAGCCAACTAAGGTCGCGTTGGGAACAGAGGCTGGCAGGGCGTTCTCATTTACTCCGTGTTTCTTATCGCGCGTGTGTATATAGTACTTTCTATGTATTTTCTTTCTCTCTTTTCTCTCTTTTCTCTTTTCTTTCTTTTCTTTTTTCTCCTTTCTGAGCCTCGTCAAATTGTCCCACGCAGTTCTTACAGCAGAGCCGTTCGGGGCACTTCCACAACCATTCTCGTGCGGCTGCGTCAGCCAGCAACGCAACCTGCTTCGGAGTCCCGAATTTTCGCTTTGAAACGTGATCATTGATAAACTATAAAATAAAAGCTACCATGTGTGTATCTCTTTCGAGTAGACAACAGCTTAGGTGCGTGGTGCTTTTATTGTTAAGTTGATTGGTAGGTTGGTTGGTGTTAGGTTGTTGGCACGATCTCGGCGGCGAAAGCTGTCTAGCAACACAGCCCACGTGAGAGCCGCCATAAGGGCGACGATGATGAATCATCACTGTAGGAACCGCTAGCAAACAGCTGTTTGCTAGCTCGGGGTATACGCTACTATACAGCCCCCTAGTATATGAAGAAACGTCTTTGGTTTGCATGGCGTGCCGAAACCACGATCTGAATATGAGGTCCGTCGTTGGAAAGGGGGGACTCCGGATTAATTTCGACCACGTGGGGTTCTTTTAACCTGCACCCACTACGCGCCACACTCGAGGCGCTCGAGGCACTTTGCGTGTATTCGCGGGCTTCTTTCACGCTCGGAAAAACACTTTTTTTGTGGCGCGTATTGAGCAACAGAAAGCTGTAGCGGGAGCTTTCAAGTCGCTCTACAATTTTCCTTTTGACACTTTTCATCTAATTATAATATTGGGGAAGTTGATTAATTAATTGATATTAAATATGTTATTAGGCGGAATACAATAAACAATCTCAATATCTCCAAGCGATGGTAAACAACAATGCCTTGGTTCTGTTCGGCTACGTGGCACGTGTACATTTTTAAACATTGTCTAAAATTTAATGGGACACCTCGAATAGCTTTGCTGTTCTGTAGGTCCGTCCTTCCTCCTTTACGCTGTCGTCAACATGCGCAAACGGCAGACCCCCTCGTCATCCTCAGCGTGTTACCCCCTCCATATGGCAAATGCGACATTGTGCGTGAGGACAAAAAACAAAAAGTATTTGCTATCTGCACTGCCAGTGAAAATCCAACTCACGCCATGCAGTGCGGTAACGCGCACTTGGGAACTGAGCGCGCAAACCACTCTGCAATAATTCGAAAGTACGGTTTATAAATTCGTGCTTTTGTATTTCGCCTTTGTCGTCCTGCGCGTTCATGTATAGTTCTCCACCACATATATATATATATATATATATATATATATATATATATATATATATATATATATATATATATATATATATATATATATATGATGTTATATGCTGATATGATATATGATGGCCTCTATATGATGTTCGCGCCATTTAACGATTTGACGAACTATTTTAATCAGTACGGGACAACCACACCTACGATATTCAGCAGGCTTCATTGAGCACAGTAAAGTTTCGAGTGAGAAACATTCACCATCTGCGTCATCTTGCGCATAAGTCTGCTTGCCATGGACTCGTGTTCATCGTATACAACCGACTGCCCACTCTGCTTTAACTTTCCTTGTTCCTTTCCTCACAGAGGAGCATTCGCTGCCCTTTATTCGTCCTGCTTTCACGTGAAGTTTCCACGTGAGTCGGCACCCTCTCCCTCCGCCAACCAAGAAGAAATACGCATGGCCTTCTCTGGCCTGTTCACGCTCGTCAGTCAGACTATTAAGGGCCAAATATGTGCGACGTAGCGTGAGGGCGCGCACACGTCATGTCACGTTGGCGACAACAGCGTCTATAGTTCGACCGATGGTTGGACGCACTGGCGCAGCCAACGCAACCGTAAACGGACAACGCGCTCCGACGCTCGCCCGAGCGCCGATGACGTCGGACTATAAACGCGCCTTTAAGGGGCGCACGGGCGAGCTTGTCCGCATCAATTTCAAGATGTGTTCCTTTTATTTTCCTGCTTCCTTTATGAGCCAGGTTACTTTTTGGTAGTCACAGAGCATCTATCAACATGTCCTCAGTTTCCTGGCTTCCTCTGATGGAGCCCAGCATCTCTCTCCAACAGACCAGGCCGTTCTAGCATCACGACGCTCATCCAAGAAGAACAGGGAGAGAGAGCGAAAGAGGGGGCTCTTCTTGCATGGCAGCCCCCACGTTAAGCACGCAAACGAGGGTATTGTGGTGGGGGTAGACTAAAGACTGCCGGGGGGGGGGGGGGAGGGGGGAGCCGACGCGAAGGAGGGGCGACCGCCTAAGCGGGGCGTGGTCTGGCGCTCTGCGCACCGCCCGGAAGAAGAAAGGAGGAGTGGCGGTCTTCCGGCGCCAGCGCTGTCTAGCGCCGCCACGCAAGCTCGCCTCCCCTTCATCGAGCGTTGCGCGTCGTGCCGTCAGCGAGCGCCGCGACTCGTCCCAGCGGCCTAACGGCGGCGGCGCTGCTGCTGCTGCGACAACCGCAAGCGAGCGACCGCCCGACGAACGCGTTTCTTTCTTTTCTTTTCACTCTTCCTCGGTGCGCTCTTCTCTCTTGCCCCACGTCCCACCTCCCTTCCGTCCAGCAGCCTAGCCTACGAGCGCTACGCGGCAACGTTGCGCTAGCCATCGTCGGCGTGGTTGGCGCGCTCTGGCGCTTTGGAACGCGCCGTGGAGTCGGGGCGCGCGCGTTACCGGATTCCGCATCCCCCCGCGCTCCTCGGATAGCGCTGCTGCTGCTCCTCACCGTCGTTCAGTGCTCGCGCCTTTTTCCTCCTCTCCGTTACTCTCCGCGGCATCGTTCTCATCCCTCCCCTCCCTCCTCACGTCTTTTCGTGGCCAGCGAGAAGCAAGCGGCGTTCGCCGGTAGTTGCATAGTCGCGGCTGTGACGATCTCCAACCCACCACTGGAGCGACGGCGAGCTTCACGCCTTCCCAAACGCCATACCAGGAGGAACACCCGGGATATATTTTACACACACTGTTGTGGCGTGCAAGCCGCCTCGCAAGTGTCTTGCTCCCCCACTGCCTTCGTTCAGCGTTGTTCGACGAGGAGCTTCGGTGGGATCGTGCTGCTTCGACGTCATACGGTGCTCCAGCGGGTGTGTCGTTTCTGCTCGTGGTGTTTGTGGTGTCGACGTCCCGCTGCGACGGTGCATGGTGATGAAGAAGAGTCTGAGGAGGATGTGATGCCCCTCTTGCCGTTCTAACACCGGGACGTCATGCGAAGTACGAGCGCCGAGAAGAAGCCGGTAGTAGTGGCGGTGAAGCCTGTGGCTAGTGCCGGACCACCGCCCCGGAGCGGTACGAGGCGGCGGTTGAAGCAACAGGTGCGTTCCCTTTCTGTGTACAGGTGCTTCCACTTTTAGGGGGAAACGCGTCATTTTTGTCGGAGCACCCGAAACCGCCTAAACTTGCCTTGAAGTCCTGTAGATGTTAAACTTCCAGTATCCTAGGTATCGCGTCATCCAGTTTACGCCCATACATCAGTTATATTTCGGAGGGAATACCGATGAGGTGCCGAGAGAGGGCAACTATACAGCGGTCGCGTGCCGAGGTTGCGCTTCCTGGCGTGGCTGCACGTGTGCGTCCACCTGTGCTGCACGTGACCGGCGGGGGTCGTGGAGGTGGGCGCGACAAACACGTGCTCGAGGCTTCCGTTGTAGGCGTGGCCCATAGAAGGTCACCACGGTGTGCGCGTCCGAAGCGAAACTTTGCTATCAGACTGATCGATTTCCCCAGAAAAATACTGTCCGGCATTCGGTCCGGTTACAAGAGCCGGAGAGAGAGCAATAAAAAGGAAAGGTCGATCGAAGGGAACAAAAAGTCAGTAAAAGGCCGAGAAGGCTCCAACCCAGGTCTTTACAAAGCGTGTGTTCACATGTTTTACCGAGAATTTGTCTCGGCCTTGACAGCATAGTTGCTGTCAGCAACTATACATGAAGCGCGTGGCCTTGATATTTATCCAGGCCATGACAATCTTTACCTCTTCCTTATCTTCACTCAAATCGATGCGTAAGCTAATCCGGAAACATAATTATGTGTAGAAGGCTGATTAGTTAATTAAACCAGCTTGTGCGCTTCCGCGACACTGTACACAATCTCACCCTGATTAGCCATAGCTCGATAACCGGTAGGCAGTTGATGGACAGTATATTCCCACGTATTGCGAGCTAGGCCGCTAAATTTAGTGAGCTTTTTAGTCACCTTAACGGCCAACTTTGCCTTTCGGAGTTATAGGGATTTTTCATTGTCTTTCTTCTTTAATGACAAATTAAATAGCCAGTAAGCTACCCTGTCACAATTCGTCAAGAGACTTTAGCTAAGTTCAGTGTCTCGCCCCCATTTTATCCTAAGAGAGATGGATTTATTTATTTATTTATTTATTTATTTATTTATTTATTTATTTATTTATTTCACATACTGTCAATCCCTCGTGGGATTATAACAGGAAGGGCAAGTACATATGGTAGTATTTGCGAACAAAGAATATAAATAGATTATATAATCATAAGTGTGTTATTGCAAAGGTTTTGGTTTCGCTAAACAAAAGAATTAAGTAGTTCATCACAAATGCACTATTTGGGTACAATATACTATAACAAGGAAGAATCTGAGAAAACAAGAAACCAAACAAGAAAAAGAGAAAAAAACATCTGAAAACACATGTGATATAAAATACCTAATGACCATGACAAACTGGATGCAGTCATGCGTATGATGCATCATACAACAAGAAACTCATAGATTTAAGTGTTAGGCTATGAAGATCGGTAACAAACCTGACTATGTAAGTCAGAGCTGTAAGGCAAGGAGATGTTCTTCCACTGAATTAGCAAATGTATCTAATGAGGTGCTGTTGCTAATGGATTCGCTCAGTTTATTCCACTCTCTTATCGCTAAAGGAAAGAATAAATTCTTAAACCAATCGGTATGAAAAGAATGCTCATTGAGTGTTTGTGTGTTTTTATGCCGCGTTGGCCGTGTTTCATTTCTGGAGATGTATCTAGAGGTATCAATATTAAGCTTGTTGTGTAAGAGCTGGTACACAAGTTTAGAACGGGCTAGTACAGCTCGGTTTTGTACTGTTAGGATTCCGGCTTTGTTAAGTAGTTCGGTGGGCGAGTCTGTTAATTTATTTATTATTTTATTATCTTATTTTATTATTATTATTTATGATTATTTAAAGCCGGTAGATATGCAGACACAACAGGCTCCACAGTCTGGAAGCGGCAGGACTTAAGAGAAGAGAGAACGTTATTTATGGAAAACCAGCGTTCAGCCGGCGTATACATTTCGCCTACATGCTATACTCTACAGGGGACGGGACGAAGGGAAAAATTGACAGTGAGTGACGTTCGGTCTGGTCGCAAGGTTTAACAATTGCCACTGATAACTAATCTCAGTAGCTTTTGCGGCGTGAGCATCGCGACGCGTGACATCGCCATGGACGGGTGGCACGCACACGCCCGGAATACGTCGGACGTGCGTTCCACGCGATTGTTGCTTACTAACTACGAAGAAAAACAAGTCTAGCTATGCTTAAGAGCTCACTATGCTGAAATCGTGGCAGACAAGGCACTAAAAGGAGAACTATATTGAAATAAATAAATAAATAAATAGCGAGAACAACTTTTAACAATGGCAAAAAAAAAAAAAAAGGAAAACAGAAATACGGAGGGACGAAAACCCAAGAACCACTCTTTTTATACTGTGAATGTATCACAAAGTCGCATATATATACGAGGTCTGTCCAAAAAGTTCGTGCAGTACGTTTAATAAAAAAGATTCACTTCACGAGAGAGAGAGAGAGAGAGAGAAATGAAAAGGGAAGTTAGCCATTTCACCACAATTCAGTTCACGAACATTCATATACATCAATGTGGTCACCCTCGAAATACTCCCCAATAGACACAATACACTGCACAGTTCCACCTCTTCATTCCTGGAAGCGCTCATGGAAATTCTCTTAGAATATTAAGCGCTTTAGCGGCGATGTCGTTTCCTTCTCGTCACATACCCGAAATGCCGTCGCGGGAGCACCAGTTTGCATTTTGGGGAAAAAAATAAAAATAAATGTGGCACCGATCCGGCAAGCAGGCAGGGTGTTCCAGCAGCACCCTGATGGAAGTGCGTTCCGAAAACTCACGCACTGCCGGTGCTCAGGGACATTTTACGGGGCGCTGAATAGAGCGCCCTTCTTTTGACAGATTTGGTCGCACGAGGCGCACGCGATCACTCAAACGCTTCAGGACCGTTCACAGTTTAATCTTCAGGTACAAATTCGTGGTGTACAATTACATTGCAGTTAAAGAACAGGACTGGTTCTCGGTTTATATTTCCGCGTTCTCCTTCTTTTTTTTTTTTTTTTTTTACCTTGGCTTATCTTTTTTTTTTCCACCCCTTCCTATGCGACTTCAGCTCGATGTCGCATTTGTGTATTCAAGTATCATCGCCGGCGACTATTCTTTGCAATAATTGAGGGTTTCCAATCAATGCAACAATCTTTTCGTCGCAACTTTTGCTAATAGAGGAGTCATTAATTCTGGGGGTTTTACGTGCCAAAACCACGATTCGATTATGAGGCAAGCCGTAGTGGGGACTCCGGATTAATTGCGACCACTTGGGTTTCGCTAACGTGCCCCCAATGCTCCCGACACGAGCGTTTTTGCATTTCGCCCCCATCGAAGTGCGGCTGCCGCGGCCGGTATTTGATCCCGCACGACCTCGTGAACAGCGCAACACCACAGCCGCTAAGCCACCGAGGCGGGTTCACGCAGGAGTCAGCACTTTCGGCATCATCTGGGCGCAAACCTTTCTCTTTCCAAAATTTCAGCCACAATCCGGTGAACGGGCGACTTTCCCAACCAAGTGCTTCTGCTGTCAATCTATATATTATTTATTACAGTCATTCGGCGGTCACTGAGCACAAAAGAATGCACACGTTCTACGTTTTCATCTTCGCACGACAGGGCGCCCTGATCTTGCATCGTCCTTGGGGTTTTAACGGCTTTGCCGAAAGCGACTGACCCACTTCATCACAGTTCTTTCCATTAGGCATCCTTTAATTTCGTAGGTCTTTTAATCAATCAATTAGTAAGTAATTGATTTATTAATAATTAATTCATAGGTCTTTTAATTATTTCTGCACCATTCCTGGTCAATTTCGCAAGAAATTTGATATTGATTCTTTATTCCGTCTGTTCGTTGAGCTCCATTCGAGAAAGACTAAAAAAAGAAAGAAAAAGATATGACAGGACCCATCTCACGATGACTGTCGATGGTAATGAGATTAGCATTTGAGCAATGCATCGACACACCTTCGTCATGCTGAGGTTTCCGTTGCTTCGGCTTAAAACTCCAGCATGCTCCCACTTTGCTATGGCGCTGACGCGAGCGAGTATCATGGCGACTCAGTATGTGTGGAAAAGAACGCCACACCAAGTGCACAAATCACACGTTCGAGTCATATCATGCATGGCGATATGAAGGGAAGAATAAAAGAATCGTATCGCATCAATTGGTCCACATCACGGGGAAATAATCAGGGACGTATTTTGTAAAGATGCATGTAATTTTCGACTCCTCCTTTCTCTATTATCCGTTACGCCGCTTAGCCGATTACTGCGATAATGGCGGAGTAACATCGTGCGAGCCAAATTCCAAGGGCGAAAATAGAAATAGATCGTTGCAAAAACAGGGCTGCAGAACCGGGGTAATGTAAAGATTCGATTGCAGTTATTTTCCTTTTAGCCACCGCCACGGTGGCTGTGGCGCGCGGCTACGGGGCATCAGGTCGCGGTGACCGCATTCTGATGGAGGAAAAATGCACAAACGCTTGTTCACTTATAGACTTGAGTGCAGTACGCTAAAGAGCCCGAGTTGTAAAAATTAATCCAGAGCCCTCCACTATAGCCCCAGCGTTGCATTGGGACATTAAAAATCAATCAATCAATCAATCAATCAATCAATTGTTTTCGCCCTTCGTCTGCGGTCTGATCGGCGCTCCGCCCACGCTATCATGGAGGCAGGCTGGTCGTGAGAGGTGGGCGATAAAAAAGGAAGCCTAGAATCGAAGAAAAGGAATCCTTATACTGGCCCAGGTCACTGTCAAGAAAATTTGGCTCGGCTTTCACAGCTTCTCCTTGCTGATGGCGGCATGACCGTGTTGTTGGCACTTTGCACCTACGCTCAGTGTGCACGCTATGTCTCGGCGATTCTCGCATGCAGAGAGCGGCGCATCTCTTCTGTGCGTGCGCATAGACGAATTTCGCGAAGGCGAAACTGACAACCGGTCAACCCGGACGACGCACGTACAAACACGAGAGTTGCTCCCTTTGTGCTTGCGCAGAGGAAACCGACACGTATACCGTCGCTCAGTATGCAAACCACGCCGAGGGAGCTACGGCGCACGGGTTATCGATCATATGAAAGGTTGGTGTTGCACATGATGCGTGCGGTGTGGTTGGAACGTGCGTTATAAGATGAACGCGGCGATCAGCATGCTCCGGCGTGCGGCGGCGCCGAAACGTCGGCGATATTGACGCTGCACTGCCTGTGTGAGTCCGGTTGGCCTCGTATACCACGTGTACGTGTATACGTTGTACACGTGGTAAAGCTCGATATATATATATGTATATATATATATATATATATATATATATATATATATATATATATATATATATATATATATATATATATATATATATATATATATATATATATATATATATATATTGAGAGCGCTGTTGTCGCACGCGTGAAACGCGTGGGCCCGCCTCCACTTCACATTGCGCGACAACGTTGAGTGAGTGAATAAACTTTATTACGGAGGCCACGTTAGACTACATGCTCTGGCGGTGTGCCCGGTCACGCTCTATCATCGCTAACAGCTCGGCCAGATGGGAGGCGGTTTTCCGCAGCCCTCTTCTGGCTGACCAACTCTGGGCTGTCCAGCAGGCCCACGATGCGGCCGAGCGGCTCGGCCTTCCGGTTCCCACGTGGGAGCGGCCCCCTTCGTGAAGACTCACGACCTGCAGGACTTCCTTAAAGTTTTACCATACCATACCATACCAAGCTGCTGGCGCCCGAAGCGTGGCGGTCACCCTATTTCAAGCGGCCGTGGTTATGTGCTGATAGCCTAGACTTGCTCACCATGCAGCCTTAGCTTGTCCTCAGGTGGGCGTCCCACTGGTCTTCTGTTGATGCGTCGATAGGCGTTGTCCGCGGGTTCTTTTTACATTCTCGGACCATGTGACAACGGGTGTTTTGTGTATTGCGGAATTCACAATCTCTTGTCTACGTTGAGGGGTACATCGCGTGTAGTAGAATGCCGTAGAGGTATAATTGCTCATCTGAAGTCGGCATAGCATGACGACTTCTCTGTTAAACTTCCAGTGTGGTGGCAGATATTCCCTCCCGTTCTTCTAATGTTCCAGAATGTTGCAGTACTTACTTTGTATCATTTCGTCTTGGTCTGACGGTAGACGATGTCCCGGTGAGGCTGCACGGCGTACGTGTTCTCGAGCGGCGGCGTGAGCCGCTTCGTTTCCCACCACGGATTCGTGTCCCTTTGAAACGTGGGGGAGGTAACTGGAGAAAACGTAAGGAGTTGGAAACTGTTGAATATAATGTTTTGGAATGCGATTAACAATTTAACATTAGAGATTAAACAAATATGCAACTACTTACAAATTTAGGCAAATAAGTTTGAGTCACAAGATAAATGACAGTATCACGCTAATAAATGATAACAGAAAAATTAACCAGCGAGCGCAAGGCGACCGTTAGCAAAACATCGTTTGTTCCATCGTCGCATCTCGTATTGCCGTCTTATCCTTTTTAATAACTTGGCCCGCGTTAGCTAGGACTCACGGTATGTACAGCTCTATAGCATGTACACAGCGTAGGGTATCGGCCTCGAGGGTATACCGTGGCGCCACCTGCTGGAATCTCTCAGTGACTTGTAAAAGCGATGGACAGCTAGTGTATACTGAGAACAACGCGTACGGCGCGTATACTGTACTCATGTGTTTACAGCTACAGCCCGCCGTTGCTTAGTGGCTACGGTGTTGGGCAGCTAAGCACGAGGTCGCGGCCCGGCCACGGCGGCCGCATTTCGATGGGAGCGAACTGCGTTAACACCCGTGTACTTAGACTTAGGTGCACGTTAAAGGACCCCCGGTGGTCCAAGTTATTCTGGAGTTCCCCCACTATGGCGTGCCTCATAATCAGATCGTGGTTTTGGCACGTAAAACCCCGTATCTTTTTTTTTTTTACAGCTACAGATGATGGACATTGTCTACTAGTCTACATCTCGTTTTTGAGCAGTCGAGCTCTGCATGCGCAGAAACCCAGATATTGCAAACAGCGCTTTTGCGTTTGATGTTTGCAAATCACTCGTATAGAACAAGAATTCACACGACGTGTACTGCGAAACACGTGTCTATATAACACATATCTCGTACTTGTTCGCTTCCCGTCCGCCTTTCTTACGCCCGAAAACATACGCACACGAGTCCAGACACTGTTTGCATAAACGGCTGCCTCAGGAAGACAAAGAAAGGTGAAAAGTACCGGGCATGACGAACGCGCTGTGTAGCAACCTCGGATATTCAATATCCTCGTGAGCGGCGGTCGGTTGGCGATTATTCATTTTGGCCGCCGAGGGCATTAAGACGTCAGGCCCGGCACACGCGCGGGAGGCGTAGTCTTCGATCTTTCTTGCAGCTTCCGGGAAGCGATAACGGGGCCTCAAGGGGCA
Organism: Dermacentor andersoni; assembly: GCF_023375885.2. Lineage (NCBI taxonomy): Eukaryota > Metazoa > Arthropoda > Arachnida > Ixodida > Ixodidae > Dermacentor > Dermacentor andersoni. Next base: position 173,141,488 of record NC_092820.1, read on the forward strand.
GTGCGTGTATATGCGCCCATGGAGAACGCGCGCCGCCAGCCAGATTTCTTTAGTCGATAACGCCCCCGGGACAGCTCGCGCCGCTTATTATATAGTTATAACTCATAAATAATACGAGGCGTAAGTTTTTGAAACAACTTAGGCGGTGAGAAGCAGGGTGTGTTCTACAGATGGATGAAGATAAGAGGTGCGCTTTTTCTGCGAACAGTACCCGCACCAGCTTCGCGAGCTTGCTTGCGTGTACGTTTGATGCGTTATTCTCGTCTTTCATTGTCTTTCCGCTTGGACAATGCGACTGCCTTACTGGCAAAGTACAATGAATTACGGAGTTTTAAGTTCCAAAGACGCAGTATGACTATGAGAGACGTATAAGTAAGGGAAGGGAGGGTAGGGGCTGAAGCTTAACATTGACCGCAACGTCTCCTTAAAACGTGTCTCACGACTTAATATAGTGGTGATTTTGCTTTCCGAGGCTATCGAAATGCGGCAGCTGCAACTCGGAATTGAACTGCAGCGATTTATTTCCCAGCCGCAGAAGGCCCAACTGAGCACCGCAAATGCTGACGCTTTTGAATGCTGCACGTGCCCAAAATATAACACCGAGCTGCTTCTCCTTCAATGCTTTTAATAACAGTGCCGGCTTTGCTCACCGCTCGGCCTGAAAGGGACCCTGAAGTTCAGGGCATGTATTCGCGAAAAATGTCTTTAAGCTAGGATTGTTTTTAAAGCCATAACCCTATAGCGCGTTAACAAGAAGGACGCGAGAGAGGCGACAGGACATACGCTACGTCGCGTCCCCTTTCTCCTGTCCGCGTTGATAACGCTGCGGTTATCGCTTTAAGCATGTACCGCGAGAAGGGCTAAATTGAAATTGCATTTTGGGGTTTTCGCCTGCCAAAACCACCATATATGATCATGAGGCACGCTGCAGTGAGGGACTCCGGAAGTTTGGACTACCTGGGTTCTTTAAAGTGCACCTAAATCTAAGTACACGAGTGTTTTCGCATTTCGCCCCCATCGAAATGCGGCCGCCGCGGTCGGGATTTGAGAAGGGCGATGGTTGGAGCTATTAGTTACTGAGCGACAAGAATGAACGGCGTAAAGAACACGCACGAGGTGTCCAGGTATCGTGTGTATCCTCTCCTTCGTTCGTTCATGTGCATTCCACTTCAATAAATATGAAGCTACACGATCGTGATGTTTGACGTATCATTAGCGAACTAGGTCGGTAAATGGCAAGAAGCACTCATCAGCGAAAGTCAGTGTGAATTCGGTCCACTTGATATAGCGTTTTAGCGTGGAAACTTTTTCACACGGACACACGAAGAGACACGTACACGCGCTTGTGTTCCTATGTCCCTGTGAAAGACTTTCCGCGCTGAAACACTCTATCGAAGTTTTCGCACCAGCAAGGCCAGAAGTCAGTCGCCGAGAATTCGGTGCAGTTCAGTTCGCATTTTATTCGGACATAGAAACGCACAGGTGCTCCAAAACACGGAGCAAACGAGAATGGCTGGCGAGGTCCTATGACGCATTGAGTATGGCATGGCCCAAAACGAAACAAACTTAGCTAAGGCCTAACAAGACGCGGGCAAGCCAATATCAACAGTATAGGTCTTCAGAGAACGAACACCCGTAATGTTTCAGTATATTTTATAAAATATACTGAAACATTTCCAGCAGAAACCATCCGACGATGACTGTCGACGTTAATGCAATTCGCATTGAAGCAATGTAGCGGCATGGCGTATCACCACCGGCGAAACGCGTCATGAATGAGGTGTGTGCTGCAGTGGGGCTCCTTTCTCGCAATTCCCTCTGGTCGTGCTGCGCCGTCTACCGGTGCGGCCGAGAAGTCCGTGCGTGGTGCGTGTCTGAATGTGTATGACGCCGGTTGGATTGCGCCCAGCACCGGATAAATTTTAAATTTCTTGTCATTGAAGAGAGACCCATGCCGTGACCCAAGCTGTTGTCAAAGAGGTACGTACGTAGTGGCACATACTCGGTGACCCGAGTTAGCGCGAAAGAGGTTCACTTAAGAGCGGCATATTCCCCGGCTTGAGCTCGGCAAAGCTCGGTGCGTGTCTCTCGGACGAGCGTTACGAAGCGTGGGTTGTCGATCGGAATGTCGTCTCAGTTGCACCCCCAGCGGCCGGTGTCGGCGACGCCAGGGTGGCGGCGGTGGTCGCTAATGGCATTTGCTTTGAATCGGGGCGGTGACAACTAGTCGCCTAGCCGTCCGCGTTGACACGAGACCAGACGTGGCACTGAATGACGAGGTGTTGAGTGGCCCGTGCAACAGGGTGAGCAGTGTCGTGCAGGACGTGTCGAACGTGGCCTGCCGATACGTTGCGGGGATGAAAGGGCGCGTAAGAGACGCGGGCACGTCACAACACAGCGAGCAGGGCGCCTACTCGTGAAGCACGAGCTCGTTGACCACTACTGGTGATAGTGAGGAGATCACCTTGTAGTACTTGCTGGTCGTCTGCGAGGTGATCCGGTTCAGGTGAACTTGCGCTTCGGCCTGTGGAAACCAGACTTGGGTATTTTGCGTTCAAAATGGCGGCAACATGAATTCGCACCTCTTTGATATCGTGGATGCGTCAGCTTAACAAACTTGAGTCCGCAGAATTGTTGCTAGGGTCAGTTATGTTCTAGTCCTAGGTCAGCACTGTAGAGTGCGAAGGAAAAGAAACGAGCGATGTCTAGACTGCAGGGCTGATTACGGAGCCCCCTGCCTAATCTTTATTCCTCTCCTTTCTTGGCTCGCTGCGGATGCCATGTGGCACCCAAGCCGAGACGGATGCTGCAAGCTTTTACTTCACCTATTGCAATCTGACATTTTGCCCATTTCTGCTCCATATAGTAAAGTTACCTATGCCTGTGGCAATATTGTTCCCTATAATTTGAAATAAAAGCGTCGCAGCGCAGTCTGCCCACTGCAGTGTGCTTCTACACCAAATCGGGCTAACTGGCAGACCACTCTTTTTGGAATGTTCTTCGTTTGCTTTGCATTCGGCGAAGAAACGAATTTTTCACGCCTAAACACGTGACAGCTGCAGACCCTCATATAGCGATGTGAAACCCCAGATCTAACAAAGTGCGTATCGTTCGTGATATCGAGTGTGGATCGAGCATATATATTTTGTCTTAAGTTGAAGTATTGCCTGGTTCGAGAATTTCGACGTTCGATTGCTTCTAATAATACTCGGTTACGGCTGAGAGACGTGGTGTGTTACTACGATTATTGGAGCGTGCCTGTTACCTGCAAATACACGCGGCGGCTCACGATGTTGTTGCCGTCCCCAGGGCCCGTTGTTAACCCAGCCTTAGCCAGAAATACGGGGCCTATTCCAGTAATTTCTTTTTCAGAGTGAAATATTGCAGTCTGCTTCAATATGCATCGCTGCATCGGGGAAGGAGCACTTACCGTGCGTGAGCTTGCTAAACAGAATTTGTTTTTCTTCACAATCGACAGCGAACTAACCAACTATATGCATGATCAATTTCTGTGCTGCCTCCAGATTTATTGAGTAAGACCTGTTGCCTGAGTTCGTACGTGTTCGTCTCGGAAGAAATTACACAGAAGGTGACACATAAGACCAGATAATAGAGCTTTATTTTCTGAAAACAGTGCTAGACGTATGCGTACTCTCTACAGCACAAACTCACCATGCCAGTGCTCAAACTCCCAGTGAGGGTATCCAATTGGCAACATTCCCGAGATATCGCACCTCAGACGAATGCAAATATATTACTGTGTCAGTTACACATCCATCTCTTTATCGTTTTATATAAAACAAATATACTTTTAGTCATTCACCCGTCACCGAGCCCCTGCTCACTCCCAAATTTGTTTTCTTTTTTCTAGCATTGTCATTGTGGCCGTGACGCAAGTGATGCTGACTTTATTGTATCGAGTTTGGCAAACATTCAAACAGCATTGCGCCGGCAAATCAGTTATTGGAAAACTCTCTAGGAATTGGAGCAAAGAAAACGCATTGCATATTTGATTTTATATTTGAAGCTCTTATTAAAAAAAGTCGTATATTCGATGTGATTTGGAGATATTGCTGTACTCATGTACCTTATTATGATGCAGTGTTGAGAAATTCTTTTTTTTTAAATCCTGTTTGACAATTCTAGACAGACAGTGTCACAATCTGTGGCGTCAATAATAGCTGGTGCGCGAAATCAACTGTGGCCTCGCCATCTGTCCTTTCTTAGGTGGTGGTGGTGGTGTTGCAGCAGGCGGGGTTATCCTGGCATACATAGCCGGCAGTTGCTCCTCCTGAGCCTCCTGTGAGTGTCACTATGTGTGTCACCAGGTGTCGAAGAGCCTCGTATCTCTTACTTGAATGATATTGCGCGACCAAAAAACGACACGGACGTGAGAGAAGACGACACACCTAGCGCAAACTTTCAACTAAGTTTATTTTGCCACTGCGTCGATTTTATACATGGGAGGCAGTGTAGACCGCGCATGCGCTTACAAGAAAATGAAGTGCGAATTCATGTAACATAGTTAGGAGTCATGTGATGCCGCGTCCAAGAAACTTAATTCTTTTTCTGTGAGAGCCAGAGACGGGAAGCTAACACACTTATCACCCAATTTCGCGATCATCTGCGCTTCAGATATTTCACAGATGAGCTGCGTGCTGCCACGGCAAACAATCGTGCATTGATCCTCAAGAGGTAAGCGCATGCGCGCTCTATACTGCCTCCCATGTATAAAATCGACGCAGTAGCACAATAAACTTAGTTGAAAGTTTGCGCTTGGGGGTGTGTCGTCTTCTCTCACGTCCGTGTCGTTTTTTGGTCGCGCAATATCATTTAAGTAACGGATTACCAAGTTGCCCGGAATGCTGCCCTCGTATCTCGCATGAAGACACACACACGCACTAATGGAATATTCGGCTAATTGTTGCAGCGCACCTTGGCAAAGCTACTAAAGTATTAGAATACAATTTTATATCTTCATTACGTGAATTAACAGGCCTAACTACAACCAAGCTTCACTATCACACTTGTAACTCGCTTATGCTCGCAGTAAAGCTTACTTTATTGTCTTCCATGAACTTTAGAAGCGCTGCCGGAGCACTCGAAAATGATCTGGTTCAACCAGAAACGAGACAATAAACTTTTCGCGACGGGAGAAGTGTCGCTGAAGCCCTAAAATCAGTTATAGGCGGGAAGTAGCCAAACAGAACCAATGCATACGTGTAGTCTTTCGTGTATGTAGCATGCGATCACCTATAAAACACTTTTCCGAACTCGTTAATTTGTTAGCATTGTAACTGTGTTGTAAGGAAGGTCAGGGAAACCAAAAGGTTCATCACCCTCCTGTACACATCCCTTCCCACGCCCTCGTCTCTTCTTGAACGACGCATAGAAATATCAGGTTGAGTTTAGCTGACAGATACAGAACACAGAGAGAGAGAGAGGGAGAATGAAGAGGAAAGGCAGGGAGGTTAACCAGATATGAGTCTCCGGTTTGCTACCCTATACTGGGGATGGGGGATAGGGGTTAGAAAGATGACAGAGAGGAAAACGCTAAAAAAAAGAAAAGAAGAAAACACACACACATGGAGACAAAACACAAAAGGCGTTCCAGTTAAAGGCGTTCGCAAATGCCGGTAGATCGCAAAAAGCGCAATAGCGCTTGCACGGCCTTCTTCTGTGACGTTAGCTCCCTTCGATGTTGTAGAATTCTTTTTTCGGATAGCGGTTGGTCGTCCAGTTGGTCAAGTTCGTGGGGAACGCATTCCCTCTGTGGACCGTACTGCGGGCAGGCGCACAAAATATGGCCAATTGATTCTTTATGCCGCAGTGGTCACAGGTTGGGGTGTCGGTCATCCCTATGCGGAACGCATTGGCTTTGGTAAAGGCAACGCCCAGCCACAGTCGATGCAAAAGCGTGGCGTCTCCACGGCGAAGCTGTGATGGCGCTCGAAGACTTAATGTTGGATCAAGTGAGTACAGTCGTGTATTTCTTAAAAGGGGGTCATTCCATTGTGACATGGTGTACTGCCGGTCGCGGGATCGAATCCCGGCCACGGCGGCCGCATTTCGATGGAGGCGAAATGCGAAAACACCCGTGTACTTAGATTTAGGTGCACGCTAAAGAACCCCAGGTGGTCAAAATTTTCGGAGTCCTCCACTACGGCGTGCCTCATAATCAGAAAGTGGTTTTGGCACGTAAAACCCCATAATTATTATGGTGTACTGACGAGTAAGAGCAGGCGGAGCTTCCGTGCTGCGTCAGTTCTGGAAAGTGGCATTGGTACGTGGGGCTCCTCAGTATGGGCTGAACGGGCAGCTTTATCGGCCCGTTCATTGCCGATAATCCCGTAGTGACTTGGAAGCCATTGGAAAGTTATTTTATGGCCTGCATCACTTATATGGCGTAACGTCTCTGTAATGTGAAATATTAGCTGTTCGTGCGGTCTGCGTCGTAAAGGTGACAGTAGAAACTGCAGTGCCGCCTTAGAATCACAGAATATCGTCCACTTGTGTGGCTGAAAGTGAAATTGTGCTGTTTAGCGTCCGAAAACAGCACAATGGGTTGCGAAGGACGCCGTATAGTGGGAGATTCCGGATGAGTTTTGACCACAAGAGTTCCTTTTATGCGCACATTTATATAAATGTAATTTTTTTTTCATTTCGCCACCATTGAAACTCGGCTGTCTCGGTCGGGAATCGAGCCCGTGACCTCGTGTTCAGAAGCATAGAGCCAAATAAACGCTGCGCCACCATGGCGGGTATAGTTGACAGAAGCCATTTACGGAGTTGCGAATAAGTGTATATTTCGCCTAGAGCGAACGACTGGTAAGCAGCAGAAGGAGGGACACATCAAGGTGTGTTCAGGAAGGCGACCCTTGCAAATACGTGGCGTGTCTCTGACGGCACAGCGCGGCTCCTGTTCTTGCGGTACCTGCTTTCCTGAACGCGTTCCCGCACTCCCTTGCACTTCAAACAAGTCTCACGGATTGAGCGACGCTATCTCGAAAATCGCGTATGGCCTCCTAGGTTTTCGCATCAAGTGTTGAATGCTTTAGTGACGTTGTTTACCTACGCAAATTGACTATAGATCACGTTCCAAAGTAAACGATCACTCTTAGTAACTATCGTAGCTTTGTTATATGTATAAAAATGGCTCAGATATGCTCTGAAAATCCTGAAGTCAGGTTAGTGTCAATGGTTTTGCGGTTTGGAAGCAAAATTAGAAACACAAAAACGAACGGAACACTATAGAATGTTCTTCGTCTTCTTCGCTAATAACCAGGCCTTTCTCCGCCGATGAAATGGAAATAGACTTTCGAAAGGACACTCTACCGATTCTGGGCTTATGTAGCGTTTTTTTTTTCTTAGTGATGCTTTAATAAGGCTTTCGCCGACGCGTGTAATACAACCTGCCGCCATTCCGCATTCAATTTGCCGCACGTGTAATTCGCTGTCCCTTTCGAAGCGTGCACGACCGCGACCCGTGTGACTGGACGAAAAACGCTGTCTCGTGGGGTCAGTGAACTTGCGTGTGGGTGCGCGCCTGCGTCCGTCTGTAGGCATCGTGTATACGTAGCGTCGCCGCGCGCTATTCGAGGCGACGCGTCCCAGGCGCGCGAGTGTGTTTTGACGCGGCGTCGTCAATCAATTAGGGCGTGCCGGGTGCGCGGCGCGCCATACGGCGAGGCCACACCTCTTTGGCCGCGGCAATCACGATGCTTCGCGACGTGTCGGGAATCACTAATAACGCGCGTACGCACGGCTGTATGTACCTGCGCGCGTACACCGCCGTTGTCGTATACAGAGAATCGCTTGGGTTTTGCGGGTCAGCGCGCGTGGTACAACATTCAACCCCTTCCCACATGCATGCGCGTACGCACTACATGCTAAGTGCGAGGAGTTAGGCGAGGTTTTCTTCACTAACGCATCGGCGGAGATAGTATTACGGACAGGGGCACGGTAAAAGCATGCATTGTTGTGGAAGTCGCACAGCCGGTATCACATGTAGTTCGTCAAGAGAACCACAAATCGTAATATTGACGTTCAGCGGTGTACCTCCACCGATTCCTCACTTGAGAATTAACTTAGTTCAAGGAGCGCGAGAACCGTGGAGTTCAAGTCTGCTCAGCTGGAACTAGCGCAGCACTATCTCAGCTTGAACCATTGAAGTTGCAAGTCGCAAGCTTTTTGGTTTCTCTCTCTCTCTGTCTCTATCTCTCTCTCTTATGGCTTCCGCAAGGCCACTACCTTTGTCTCTGAATGTATACAATCAGCCCAAAACGAAAGAGAAAGAAGAATCACTACACATCCGTTGCCGCGTCGTCGGCTTCATGGAATAGAAGCAGACGACGACAAAATGTGCAGGCGCAGCGCACCACTCTGTAATTGCTGCTCCGTAATGAACGTCCGGCTTAATTAGCTGATGGCCAAAAACTCTGCTCCATACTTTCTGCCACGCACTTGTAAGTGACCATTTCTGCTGCGCCCCTCCGCAGTTTCTAACGAGGCTGCACAGTATTACAGCCAAGCAGTTAGCAGTACTCGCGTAGAGCGCGCATCTCGCCTCCCATGGCGTGCTGTCGACGTCGCTGCGTGCGGTGCTTTTGCGTCTGGCCGCGGTCGACTTAGTGGTTGTGCAAAGTGAATGTTGTTATACTTAATCGTTCACTTAGCCTCCCCATCGTGCGAGCAGGCTGCTGCTAAACTGGCCGGACGGCGCTCTTCCCTCGCTACTATTCATTTTGTTAGTCTCTTGTGGTCCCTATTGGATCCGCTCTTATTTCACTGCGCCATAGCGCGCGATGTGAGGCATTAGGGCGTGTCGCTTGGGTGGCTAACCTCGTCAGCCGGTTATTTAGTCCTCTCCACTCGCGCTTGTCTGACTTCCCTTTTCCTATGTTCGGGGTTATTCATTCATATATGATTCCACCTTGTGCCAAGAGGGGGCATTATGGCTACGTTGACAAAAACAAAAAAAAAAAAAACAGAGGGAGTGGCAGAACGGAGGGAGGGGTAGTGGGTTAAGCATGCCTTTGCTTTAGCTACAATTGAAACATATAAATTTGTTTCAAGAATTAAACTTTGGGCTTTTACGAGCCAGAATGATTATGAGGCATAGCGGAGGGGCACCGTTTTCTTGCTGACCACCCGGGCTTCCCTAACGTGTGCCCAATGCAGGGCACACGAGCGTTATTGCATTTCGCCTCCATCGAAATGCAACCGCCGCGACCGGGATTTCATGAGGCACTGTCGGGCTTAGCAGCGCAATGCCAAAGCCACTGTTCCATCATGGCGGATTAATTTTTTTTAGAAATGAGTCTTACGATTCTTCTTGAATAGAGAGGGCGCCGATATCATGGGGAGCTCCACCTAATCGACATTTAAACAAACAACAATTACGGCAGAGCTATATATATATATATATATATATATATATATATATATATATATATATATATATATATATATATATATATATATATATATATGTACACTATTTCGCCTCGAAAAGCACGGTCATTTATGTTTAACTCTATAAATGTAACTCAGTCGCTACTTTTCGTGTCGGTCCACGGCCATGGTACATGTGTCGCGGTGTTATATTGCACAGGCTTGACAACTGTAAACAGCTAGAAGGTAATCAGTCCGTGTCCTGAATCTGTCCTTTGCCTTCATGGAGGAAGTAAACGTCCTTTTTTTCCCTCTCCTCCTTTCCCCAGCGCGCAGTAGCTGGCTAGACGAATGTACTTCAGGCCGACCTCTCTGCATTTTATATCATTAAACTTTTCTCTATCTCTCTAACAATTATAACTGACGCCAGAAAGAAGTCGATTTAGCATGTGAACATGTCAGGGTAAGTATTAGTGACTTCCACTGCCGCGCGAGCTACGCTCAGCGGCCGCTGTAACGAAAAAAAAAGGGTGTAGGGTGTGGTAAGTTCGCACCGATTAAAATAGTCCGGGAACCAAGGACGCTCAGCCGAGTCCACCGAGCGCAGGGTCACGTGTTTGGACTTCTTGTGGAACAAAGACTAAAAGGGAAGGGCCGTCACGGAGAATTCACTTGCGAAGGTTGGCTGCGTGCCATAATCGTAGTTTGTTTGCTTCCTCCAAGTTTGCCCCTCGCCTTTCTGTCTGGGTCTAGTTCGCTCGAAGGCAAAGCGAAACATTTATTGTAGCTGGCATTGTCTGATGCGAGAATCTCATTTTGCTACATGTACTCGAGAAACGCCCTTTTAGTGTTACGCTGGACCCCAATAACTCAACTGCACTTATTAACGAAAATTATTTCCCTGGTGTCGTCATTCATCATATATTTATATCAGGGGCGTAGCCAGGGGGGGGGAGGTCTAATGGGGCTTCAGTCCCCCCCCCCCCCGAAATTTTTTCGTGCTGTGATGCACCGCCAACCAAAACAACCGACGGTGCCGGAAATCATTCTGGATTTCCTCTCGCATGTATTTCTCGCGCCCGAAAAAACATTTCGGCGCGAAGATGGTGAACTCGGGCTGCATTTCGTGGCAACGCGCATGCACCTGGAGTCACATAACCCAAAGATCCCCATCCGAGCACAAAGTTTCAAGGGCACTTTGATGGCGCGCGGGCCCGCCGCGGCATCTCGCAGAGGCCGCAGAATCTACGGAGCGCATGGATTTCAATTAAGAAACTTTAGGGGTACAAAGATCGCATAAAATTTTGATGCGAAAGGTGCACTGACATTTCCAAAGTTGTGCTTCTGTGATTCTGTGATCTGTGAATCTGTGATTGCGCAACATGTTTATTTGCCTTGTTTGACGCATTATACAGGGTGTTTTAGCTAACTCTAGCCAGAGTTTTAAAATATGCCGATGCACTCTAAGACGACGCGACCAAATACATGTTGCTCACTGTTGTGTGCATTGTGTAGCTATTCTTGTATTTTGTTTAATTAGATAATTAGTCAAGATTAATTAACTAACTTCTGAAGCACCGAAGCTAGGAAAAAAATTCCAATTAGAAAATTTCTGAGCGCTTTGCAAAGCGTCCGAATAAACAGTTTCTGTCTTTCTATCTATTAAGTATTAGTGTTTTTCAGCTCACTGCGGATTCCCGCGAAATACAAAAAACACAACGTGACATGCCCGCTTGCGTGTCGTGATTGCACTGCTCTTAAGCATTCCGCGCGCAAACAGCCATAGGTGCACTAGCTGCCACTTAAAAAGCGACAGAGCAGCGACGCAAGCCCTGTCGCTTTTTGGCTGTTCGATTTAAGCTAGCAACCGTTATCCCCTGCGCTGTGTAAAGCGACTAGTGGTTGTGGTTGTAGTGGCAGGTGGTAATTCCAGACAGCGATAAACAGACTATCGTGCATCGGCCGCTAAAGCGCGAACAATCTCGTGATGCCTTTTTCTAACGAGGAAAAAGCAAGCATGATCCTTGCCCTAGTAACTGCGGGCAGACAGAGACGGCAGGCTGCGAGAATATTTCGAAGCTGGCACCCGGGTACGCGACTGAGCCCAATGACAGTATTCAACAACTATGAGTCGCTGAAGCAAACCGGCAGCTTCACAAGAAAGAGGCAGAGAGCTTGAGTCATAAATAATGAGGTTCGCTCCAACGTTTTGTCTTTCATGGCGGCTAATCCACATGCTAGCACGCGCAGTGTGAGCGCACAGCTCGGTGTGTCCAACTCAACTGCCTGGATGATTATGAAAACAGCTGGACTGCACCCTTATCACCTGCAGTTGCATCAATGCCTGGAGTCAAGGGATCTTCAAAAGAGACTCAACTTTGCCAATTGGATTTTGATTCAGGAGGAGCAGGATTCTGACGTTCTCACCAAGGTATCCGGACTGACGAGATGAACCTTTCCTGAAATTGCCAAGTAAATATCCACAACGCCCACTACAGAAGTGAGCGAAATCCCCACTGGCTAGGAATATCCCGCCACCAATATCAGTGGTCTTTTAACGTTTGGTGCGGAATATATGACAGCACAGTCATTGGCCCAGTGTTTTTAACACTCTGACCGGCAAGAGGTATGTCAGTTCCTCAAAGGGCTGGTTGAAGACTTCTGCTGCAACATGCCACTAGCCCAGCTTGACGCAATGTGGTGTCAGGACGACGCGGGCCAGTCAAGCACGACAGTCAAGCACGAGCAAGCCTTGATGTTACTTTCCCAGGGCAATGGATAGGGAAAAACGGGCCTGTGCTGAGGCCGGCAATGTCACCCGACCTCAACCCTCTTGTCTTTTTCTTCTGGAGCTATATTAAGGATCACGTATACACGACGGAAACGACGACTCCAGAAGCCTTACATGAGAAGATAATTGAAGTCTGCCGCAGAATTTCACCGACGGTGCTCAAGGCAGCGACAGCAAGCGTTCTCAGAAAGTCCCAGTGTTGTATCGCTGCAGAAAGTGACCTCTTCGAGCGCTTGCTGTGAAAGACTGCGTCTGGTCATTAATGATACTCTTATTCCACCATTTTCAGCCTTCTGAAAACTGAGTTTTATTTATTTAGGGATGTTCACTTTGCTTAGAGCTATAGCGAAATGATGGACCTGTTGCTTCCGGCAGCACAAGCGATAACCGCTGCGTCTGCTTATCGCTATAACGAACTTTCGCGAGGGGAGCACATCGCTGGCTTAAACGGCACAGCCGACGCCTACGTGGTTGCCCTGTCGCCTTTTAAGCGGTAGCGCGCCTATGGCTGTTTGTGCGCGGAACGTTGGGGAGCAGTGTAATCACGATGCGCAAGCGGGCATGTCACTAGTTTCGTAGTTCGCGGGCATCATCAGTAAGCTGAAATACACTAATACCTAATATATATATAGAACTACAGAAACTGTTTATTTGGACGCTTTGTAAACCACTCTGCAATTTTCTAAATGGAATTTTTTTCCTAACTTTGTTACTTAAGAAGTTGGTTTATGAACCTTGGCTAAAAATCTAATTAAGCAAAATACAAAATATAGCGTGACACACTGCGTACAAAAGTGAGCAACATGCACTTGGTCGCGTCGTCTTAGAGTGCATCGGTATATTTTTAAACTCTGGCTGAAATTAGCTGAAACACCCTGTATAAGGTGACTTTTGCTTAGATACGTAGATTTATTGGTTACTTATACGTATATTTAAATATCTTGTTGCGAGGTTTTGTGCATACATGCAGGGAACTTTGTTTCCAGAGACACTTCTTTTGCTTTTTATCAAACTTTACCTTCGCATTTGTGTATTCCATTGTACTTCGAATTTCTAATGTATATTTTGCAGAACTCCTGCTTTTTACCTATATGTGATCTGTGTTTCCGCCGTGGTCAGTTGCTTCGCAGCTGCTGGGGACTGAGGGCCGGGGTTTGGTTGTTGTGTTCATATAGGAGGTTGTGGCCAAGTACTGCACCAGGGTGGCCAATCCTGCTCTGGTGAGAGAGTGCGTTACCGGTTCTGGTCACCGGGATCAGGCCGCACTCCAGGCCTGTTTGTGCAATTTTCTCAACACACGGTTTCTTTTTTTTTGTATTTTCCGGTAGAGAATTGTGCGGCACCGGGATTCGAATCATGGTCCACTTGCACGGGAGGCGGATACTCTACCGTCCCCGCAGGAGTGAAATTAAAAATTAAATTATGGGGTTTTACGTGACAAAACCACTTTCTGATTATGAGGCACGCCGTAGTGGAGGACTCCGGAAATTTCGACCACCTGGGGTTCTTTAACGTGCACCTAAATCTAAGTACACGGGTGTTCTCGCATTTCGCCCTCATCGAAATGCGGCCGCCGTGGCCGGGATCCGATCCCGCGACCTCGTGCTCAGCAGTCTAACACCATAGCAACTGAGTAACCACGGCGGGTCCCGCAGGAGTTGTACGCCTCATTTAACCTACAGTGGTGCCCTATTTGATCAGTCAAGGTGGACCAATCTGAGCTCGGTTATACCGCACGGATGGCACTCGGCTAGAGAACCTGGTATTTATGACCTGCACATGTGTGGCCATACATAACTGAAGATATATATCTTTCTTTTTTTTTATTTTAGGAGGGTTCCCGTACAGTGATAAAATAAAGGAAAAGACATTAAAAAGAAAGAAAAGAAAGAAAGAAAAAGGGGGGAAAAAGGAACATAACAGGTCATTACATAACATAACATTCCGAGTGGTTGGAAGGCATACTTTCTTGGAAAAAATGGCCGCCCGAGGAGAAGAGCGAACTCGAGCGGCTTTAGAGACTAGGAAAACTGCCCTAAAATATTTAGACTTGAGGGAAAGCTTCGTTATCAAACGATAGCACGGCAATCAGCACTCGAATACGACGAGAGAAATTATTGAGACGTGGAAAATTCCCTTGAAATAAATATGGTTTGCGAGACAAATGCTTGTAAGTATTGAACCTCTTAAAAGATGAGGGGGGAATATGCGCTCACCGAGAAGGCATCGTCGGCACGAGACCACCACCAGGCACCTTACTGAGACGTGGAGGGCTCTGCGGCCGGAAACAAAGCCTCCCTTCTCCGCCGGCCAAGAGGGGAAAACGCGCTTTCCGATCGCTCAAGGTTGCGCGGACATAGTATAACTCTAGCGTCTAGGAACAGCTTAACCAGGTGCGGGGGCGGCACGCATAGCGTGGGAAGCTAGCCGCCGGAATAACTATCTCAAGGACTGCTGCTGACGAGGGCGAAATACCTTCGTGTAATTATAATAACCCTAATAGGACTACTTTCGAAAGAAAAAAGGAAACGGCCCAGAGGGCTATACTACGAGAGCTATGACTGATAATTTTCTATATATATAGGGAAGGGAAGCGTAGTAGGGGGCGGCAGAAAGTTAGGTGGGCGGATGACATTAAGACGTTTGCAGGGACAACATGGCCACAATTAGTACATGACCGGGGTAGTTGGAGAAGTATGGGAGAGGCCTTTGCCCTGCAGTGGGCGTAACTAGGCTGATGCTGATGCTGCTGCTGCTGCTGCTGCTGCTGCTGCTGCTGCTGATGATGATGATGTGATCTGTGTTGCGACTACGATTTCGGTGCAATTACAATACGCAACCGGTGACAGCTGCTCCTGCACAGTACATTGGAATGAAGGACAGCGTCACTAAGATTTTTCCCTGGCCGTTGTTGCATATGTACAAAAATGTAAACAAGGCTTTTGAATGACAAAGTATCATAAACATATTTGTCCTCAACTTGTTCATTTCACGGCCTTTGCATTTATCATATCAGCGGCATGCACTGCTTTGCTGGTTTCGCACTTATATAGTTCTAATGTTCGTGTGATATTTTCTTTCTTACTGAATAGGCAAACAACATGGAAGCATTGATATCAGTTATTTTTGGCACAATTTTTAGGACATAAGAATATATTCTTTTATGAAAAGATACATATTTTACTTGTCTTGATAGTGCGTAGCGTTCAAGAATTAGTTTGCAGCATCTTTGGCAATTGCAATGCAGTTATTATTCATGTACTTGATCCCTCGACCAATTCTGTGAGGAGGCCAAGCTCCATATATATATATATATATATATATATATATATATATATATATATATATATATATATATATACAGAGAGAGAGAGAGAGAGAGAGAAAGTGCGCTTTCAATGGAGGTATAATCTGTGCTGCGGATGGCAACACGGTAAACAAGGGGAAAAGAGTATCAGGGATTATGCACCATAATTACACATGTAACATAATAACATTGTCATATACTTACATGCTCCTCCTTAGAACTTATGTCAATTGCTGGACATCGCCCAGCGATTTCCAGTTACCTCTGTCTTTCAGGGCGTGGATTTCTTAGAATAGGTAATCGATATTTACACTTGCGAAAGAGCGCTATCGACAGGAAATAAGATAAGGGCACATGTCCGACAAACGCCTGTCATTTAAAAGTGGAACATGTGCAACACATGCAAAGGACACCGGCTTTGTTGTACGCGTCCTGTCGATAGCGTGCTTTTGTAAGTTCAGACTTGCATTATGCAGTGAGTTCTGACGAGAAGTTCAGCGGATAGCGTGTTTGAGAGCGCGGGGCTTTGTGCTGTTCTGAGCGTGGGCGCATTCCGTGCAGTGATCGGAGTACACGGTCGTCGTCGTCGTCGGCAGCGGCAGCAGCGGGCGGTGCGGCGTCGTCGCCGAGCGCGACGGCGTCCTCTGGTCTGCGCCACCATGCAGCACCCTCAGCACACGCACGCACCGGGTCTCGTGGACGGATACGCGGCCGCGCTGCCGATGGACCTGCACGTGCCTCCGCCGCACCACCAGGGATACCATCCCTACTTCCGGTGAGTGCAATGTCTGTGCGGCACGTCACTTCCGCTCACGCCCGTCGCACCGCACCGGTGACGACCAGCACACGCTACTAAGTTCCAATTTTGGTCATCATTGAAGGCAGTCAACTTTCACTACTAGTTAACACAGCTCGGAGACCGAGTAATGAAACGCTTGATGAAGACGTCTCTGCGACTTGACGCCACCCCGCATCTACAAGAACAGGGGAAAAAAAAGAAGAGAAAAAGAAAAGAAAAACGTGTACATATATATATATATATATATATATATATATATATATATATATATATTATTTATTTATTTATTTATTTATTTATTTATTTACAGATACTGCCAGCCCTTACACAGGGCTATAGCAGGAGAGGAATGCGAACAATTATAAATCACATATTTTGTACATGGAAAATTGTACATTGAAACACAAAA
The DNA here is from genome assembly GCF_023375885.2 of Dermacentor andersoni. Taxonomy (NCBI): domain Eukaryota; kingdom Metazoa; phylum Arthropoda; class Arachnida; order Ixodida; family Ixodidae; genus Dermacentor; species Dermacentor andersoni. The sequence continues at coordinate 173,158,187 of NC_092820.1, forward strand.
AGGGACAATACATTAAAATTAATAACACCAAGAGGTAACAGCGTAAACCGCTGAAGATAACAAGGACACAAAGTCAAGTATATTATTTAAAAACTAGAATATTTCCAATGCGTTTTGCGAAAAAAATCTATTGATGAGGATGAAACGGCTTCTTCCGACAGAGAGTTCCATTCTTTGATAGCTCTTGGAAAAAAGCTGTACTTGAAACAATCGGTATGTATAACAGGGGGACGAATAAACATTGAATGACGATGTCTAGTGGTTTCACTAGAAAGAATTTCAAAAAAGTCTGTATGCTTTATATGAACATGATGATGAATGATTAGGTAAAGATATTTAAGTCTTTCAAATTTAGATCTAGCCTGGAATGTCGGTAGGTCTGCCTCTACACAAAGTTGAGAAGGGGAGTCCGTCTGCCGATATTTATTGAATATAAATCTGACTGCCAGACGCTGTATTCGTTCGATTTTTGGTATATTTATAGCAGTGTAAGGGTCCCAGACCACCTTAGCATATTCAGTTATAGGTCTAATTAATGTTTTATAGGCTAGAAGTTTTGTTTCTTGAGTTGCGAATGGCAAATTTCGCCTCAGACACCAGAGTGCCTTGTTGGCCTTGGCACACACATAATCTATATGGTGGTTCCAGCGAAGATCACTTGTGAAAATCATGCCAAGATACTTATGCTGATCAACTCTTATCAGTTCATGATTATTAATAAAATAAGAATAGTTTAAGAAATTTAACTTTCTAGAGACTGTCATAACTACAGTTTTTAACGGATTTAGCACCATTTGCCATTCATCACACCATTTCTTTATTTTCTGTAAATTTACTTGTAATTTTGCCTGGTCTCCTACCGCATCAATTTTATTGTATATAATGCAGTCATCTGCAAAGAGCCTGATGGAAACGTCTATTTCATTCGGGAGGTCGTTTATAAATAAGAGGAATAAAAGGGGGCCCAAAACACTGCCTTGGGGAACTCCCGACTTAACACATGAAATCTGAGACTTTGTACCACTAATTTCGACATATTGCTCACGAGAAAGAAAATAGGATGAGAACCATTGAGTAATAGCAGCATTTTTGAACATAACATCAATTTTTCTTAGTAGTTTATGGTGAGACACTTTATCAAATGCCTTCGCAAAGTCCATGAAGATCATATCCGTCTGTCCCCGAGAGTTAATAGTTTCTGAAAGATCATGGGCTAATTCGATGAGCTGAGATGTTGTGGATAGGCCTTGACGAAAGCCATGTTGGTGGATAGGTAACAAATTATATTCATTAATATAAGTTAACAGATGGTTCGAGACGATATGTTCAAGCATCTTTGAACAGGTACTAGTGATTGATATAGGGCGATAATTTGCTAAATTATCAGCACCGCCGCTTTTAAGGACAGGAATCACTTTAGCTTGCTTCCATACCTTTGGTAAAAAACCGCTATGAAGTGAAGACCGAAAAATTAATGCAAGATATTTAGAATTCCATTCGGCATAGCGATAAAGAAACTCGTTAGGGATGCCATCGGGTCCAGGGTTTTTCTTTATGTTCAAACGAAGCAAAAGGTTGAGCACACCTTGTTCAGAAATCTCAACGTCAGCAATAGGCGGCCTGTCAGATGGAGTTTCAATACTCGGCATAATCTCGTTGTCTTCTGTGAACACAGATGCAAAATAATCATTGAAACTCTCGGAAGAAGGATGCTCATTAGATTGTGTCGTTGAGTGAACATTCGATGATGGATTAATATATCTCCAAAATTTACCCGGTGCTTCTTTTAGAAATTTTGGGATTGTGATGCCAAAGAACATTTGTTTGGATTCTTTCACAAGTATCTTAAGATTCCTTCCAAGACATTGAATGGTGGAACGAGTCTGAGTGCTAGGATTCTTTTTACAATTCTTACGTTTTCGTTTTATTAGCCTCTTTAAGTGTATTATTTCTCTATTTATCCAAGGGCTTCTATTGCTAGTTTTCTTTAAACGCTTAGGTGTATACAGTTTTATAGAAGACATGACCAAATTAGCAAAGTACTCCCAGAGACAATCAGGACCCTGATTACGCATATAAAGTTCAGAGAATCTCTCATAAGAGTCCTCTAGCAATTCTAGAACCCCAACATCATCAGCTCTAGCAAAGTTTAACACGACATTTTTGCGGGGATGGTTTACAGTATTTGCAGAAAGGCTCAAAGACAGTACTACAAGTTTATGGTCAGAGATGCCATCACTGGTCTCACAGTCTATTAGTAAAGGCAACAGGTTATTAGACACGAAAACAAGGTCAAGGATAGACGAAGAACGAGCACTGATTCTAGTATAGGCGGTCACCACTTGGTTTAAACCAAAACAAAAACAAGATCAAGAAGCTCATTGCAATTCAAAATATCTGTATCTCCAGGAGAGTGAGCATTCCAGTTTATTCCAGGTAGGTTGAAATCACCCAAAAGTATATTGTCTCCTTGTTGCATATTGCTCTCCATAAAGTGCCGGAGAGAAGAAAGAACCTGGACTGGTGAATTTGGTGGCCTATATATACCGCCTATGTGGACTGAACGACTCTTACAAATTATCTTAATCCAAACTGCCTCAATATCAGCAGGGACAGGAAGTATAATAAAGTCAATGTTATCGCGAATCATTAACGCAACTCCACCACCTCTACCATCCCGGTCCTTCCTTACCATTACATAAGACTTTGGAGTTACCTCGCTATCTAATATACCTTTATGAAGCCATGTCTCAGTAATCATTGTAATATCCGGGTCATGCTCTAAAATCATAGCTTCGATATCCTCGACCTTATTTAATATGCTTCTTGCATTCACATTCAGTATCCTGAAGGAATCGCTTTCCAAAATTCAAGCAGGGTCATCCTGAGGGTGTGCTTGACACTCATAGCGCTCTTTAGTGATTTCATTCCACGCATAAAGGACATTATTGACCTTTATTTTGTCATATAGTAGTTTAACTTTTACTCCCTTTGACCTTTCTTCCTGTGTAGAAACCCATAGACATTTTCGTACTTCAACAATCATTTTCGAATAATCCTCACTGATGCTTATATTCGTACCTTTAAGCATAGAGCAATGACGCAAAATTTTAGATTTGTCTCTGAAATCAGCCACCCTCAAGATTATGGGACGGTCTCTACCTTCAATCTTTTTGCCTAGGCGATGGATTCTTTCAATTGAATTGATTTTCAGCTTCAAAATGCCGCTAAACACATCACCGTTCACCTTTTTCAACAAAACATCATCAGTTTCCCGTGCTTCCTCACCAATTCCTCTTATTATCAAGTTATTTCGCCTGGACCTGTTGTCAAGTTGATCAACCTTTCGGTTGAGAGCATCTAAATTCCGGTCATGTACATGCAGATAGTCCTCAACTTTAGATAGTCTGTTATTAACAACGTCGAATTCCTTCAAACTTTCTTCTATGGAAGAAAGCCTGGTATTCATTTATACCAGGCTGGTATCATATATACAAGCCTGGTATCATATATATATATAACGTAGAAAAACACAATGTATGTAGATTACAATAAGCGTATAAAAGAAGCGTCACTACGTTTCTTTGTGCTCAGGATATTTTCCCGTAGAATTTCCAACCATTTTGTCCAGTCACCTTCTTGCGTGAACAGCAAAGCAGCCTGTACTTTTTTTTACTTCACTGCTGTCTTCGCGAAGCTGTGCTTTTCGCCGGTTTCGCCATAATTAAAACGAGACTTTAAGCTGTCTACCGCGAGCATTAGAACACCGCCTAATATGAGAACAATTCATGTGTTTGGATACGGTTCTAGCGAAGACGCGTTCGGTGTTTCTTCATCCCATTATTTGACGACACTGCTCGGCTGAGCCGAGACATTTCTTACTTAACAGCCCAGTATAGCGCTTTACCGGTGACTATGAACCGAAAATTAAATCATCTATAGGTTATCGTTGTTCCCAGATTTCCTGACGAGTTTTACTATGCGCTGGCATAAAGTATTCCCGTAGTAGTAATAGTCCTTAGAGGGATGAAATTGGACAACCATGGGAAGAATCGTGTCACGTTTGTGGTATGACAAGCCCACTAGAATAAAGTCAGTGAAGTGAGAATAGAGACAGAAATATACAAGCTTTAATTATATTCTGAGAATAAAAAGAATCTATAGTAGCGCACGTGAGGTTAAAAACAAGCCCTCTCCCGGTGTCTTCCTTTCACTGGAAAAATGCAAGGTGGCATTGTCTTCATCATTCCCCTCAATGTTGCCTTGAATTTAACTGCAGCGGGAAGGTGGCGATGACTACTGCCAACATGCAGCAGTCCTGCCAACGGCAGGACTGCTGCGCATGCGCTCTGAACGTAGTGGAGTCGGTGTATTGACCGCTCGACCGGACAACAGCGGATGGACCGACAGGTCACTTCACCAGGACGATGTCGTGGACCAGTAAATGAAGCGATCTGGTCAGGCACGGCATAGCGCAGCACGGGGTACCCCGCTGCTGAAGCTGCGGAGTCGCAGCCTTCGCGTGATCTCTTTAGGATGAGCACGGAATGCGCCACGCATGTTGGAACGAAGGTCTATAGTTGTCAGGCTGTGCGCTCACATCAACTACAAGAAACCGAACGAAACGCCCGAACCAATAGCTGCCTGTCCTCAACATGCCTGCAGACTTCCCCATTTAGAAGCTTCATGGACTCAAAAGAGAAGGGCGCCGTAGGCATGTGCCTGCGCCGCTTAGTATCTCATACAATAAACTAGCCCCGTTTTTATCCAACAATAAACCGCGGATTTTTAACTGCATAAGAACAGAAGTTTTCAACACGTGGCCCTTTAGCATATGTGGTCGTCAACCTGAGAGCGGGAATAATATGTGACTAATCCACGATTAGTCACATATCCACCTCCGTCAGTGCCGTTGGCGCTTCTCACCACGTATCAGCTTCCATAGCTGAAAGCAACAAACATAAGCAAAGAACGAAAGGACGAGAGAAAGGCGGGCGAAGAGAAGAAGGGTCCATTGTGTAACGGTGCCTAGCCGCGCAGCGGGCCCGGTCCCACGCAGCCTTGGCATGCGCGTCGATGCAGAGACGAAAAGGACGGCCACCGCAGACGAGGAGATTCATCAGGAAAAGTGCGCTTATGGTAGCGGGGTTCCTCGCAGCATGGCTCGGGGCGCGAATACTGATGGCGGCGCTTGTTGTGAAGGCAACTCACGTGGCTCCTGCATGAGCGGGGGAGCCAGCTACACAGCAAAGCAGGGCTGCCTGTTTTGTCCGGCATGTGCTCTCGCTGCTTACGCCGAGTGACCAACGGTGCTTCTTTTTCTGGTCTTCTGCGAGTGTCTGGGAAGCTCGCTGCGTGCGAGCACTGCATGCGTTTCTGCGCTCCCGCGATCGTGGTTTCTGATAGGTGCTTTGTGCAAATGTGCATTGCACATACCAATTTACTCTCTCTCTCTCTCTCTCTCAGAGATGGCAGTGTAAAAAGCAGTCGCAGATTTCCTTTTCCCCCGCCCACTGTGATTTCGCTCTGCACACACCGGTAAGCCACATAGTTGCGAACTTTTTGTGCTTGCTATATTTTTTTTCTCATCCGTGACTGTACTGCCTGGCGCGGAGAATTAAAAGTCGTGATGCGTGGAAATAAATGAAACCTTGAAGACGAAACCAGATTTTTCTTTTTTCCTTTTCTGTAAGTGCATTTGTGAAATACTTTAATAATGTGATGACATCTGCGCTGCCGAATGAAAGCTTGCGCAAGTACACTCTGTCTTAGTAGATAGTTGCAACGCTTCGCAAATGTACGTAATACGCGTAGTGGCAACGTCATCTAATCTGAGTCCGAGCTCACGAAGCTGTCGTAAAATAAGGTGGCGTCACGTAATCGGGACAGTGATAGTGGCACGATAATATCGCCGTCATGATGTGAGAAACAAGCAAGTAAAAGCGCTGTGCGTTTCGTCCCGATTCGATAAAGGCAGTCCACGTTGCTGCACGATATTATACTGCGGCGCTCATAGTGAGAGACGAGAGCGATGTCACGTCGTTTTTTCTCCGTGACCAGTTCAGTGCATTAATTATGCCCTTTCAAGACTTTCGAAAATGGTCCGGAACATTAGGCGATCACTGGGAAGAATCTCACTGCTGCATAATGAGATTGAACCGTAGGGGCCGTTAAGAAAGAAAGTGCTGCTTAATTAATGCGCTTTATTGACATACAGCCGCGAGACATCCTGACCCCTTCTGAAATCGTCTAAAAAGTTCAATACTGCGTCCTTTCGCGTCGTGTAGAAAGCTGCGTGACGCGATCTCATAGTTTTTCGATTTTGCAGTCTAGTTGCACAATCGTTGAGATCGTGCAGCATAAAAGTGTTGGCTACCTTTGTAGCAAAATAGGGTCCGCACAAACCACACTTGTTGTAGTTAAAGGGTCGCTAAAAAAATCACCGCCCAAGCACTCCGTGCAGATAGTGAACCAGCGAAGCTTAAATGTGCAGCACCGATGTTTATCACTGGGTTAATCCCGATGCTTCAATAAACGACGGCTTGGTAGGCTGCCGGATGCTCAGTACGCAGTTGCTGCTTGCGCTCGGCTGCACGAGACTGTTCTGATGCCCGGGCTGCAGCATCGGCACAGCGTAGACGAGCTCGTTCCCGGTTCAGCTCGCGGCGTTGCTGATCAAAAGCTGCCTGTTCCTCAGGAGTACGTATGACGCCTGGCCTACCCATTTCGGAGCCGGAGAGAAACTGCTGCGCGCGCGCTGGGCTGCGACGGAGATACGCGCTACCGAACTCCCCTTGAAGATGCGACGGAGAGCAACGACGTCACTACTGGCGCATCTAATCCAACACCACCTAGATAGCGCAAGGTATTTTCACTCCTATCCCTGACGTCATGTTACCTGGCCCTGCTACCATTAAATCTAACGGGGATGCTCCCCAGTAGACAATAGTGATTTCGACGTCACCGCTTTCATCACGCCAGCCTTGTCAGTGGAAACTTCAGGCCAGGCAGCATGACGTTATGGGTTGGAGTAAGCAGGCCTTGTGCTATCTTGGTGGTGTTGGCTAATTGCGCGCCTCTCTCTTTCTGCCTCCCTCTTCGCGCATGCGTATGGGGTTGCGCCGGAGGAGTTTTCGGCGTACAGGCGACCGACAGACAGACGGATGGAGGAATCGGCTAGTCATATACAGCGTCGCTGTAAAAAATGAGTTAAGCTGTACTAGTACATTGCCCTTCTACAATAAATATGAAAGCCTCTAAAGTACGCGAATATGAAAGGCAGGTGGTAACACAGCCTCTGGTTCCGCACCAGCTCGCCGTGACCTCATGGCGTTTTGGACGGCACACGCTGGTCATATCGGCAAACGTTACGTTGTATTCGGAAGGGGACTGGAGTGAGCAACTTTATAAAAATATTACAGCACCGCATTGGCCCAAATAAGGGGAGAATGCTTTGAATTCTTTGACATCGGACTGATATTCTGGCGCAGGGTTTCGATGCAATATTAAATAGATCAAGCTTTGACTGTCATTTTCTTTTCTAAAGATCAACCTCTTATAGCAAATTTACGAAACTAGTGCTTTGAAATCATACTCTAGATGAACCTAAACTGATTTAATATTTCTCTTTACTAGGGGGATTCCTCAAGAGGAAGCTTTAGCTCGGGGGCTTCTATGTATATACATCAGAAGGGAGAAATCGTTTTTTCTCGGCAACCACTGCACCAAATTTGATAGGTTTTCTTGGATTTAAAATAAAAAGTTAAAATATAGTGACTGTTGTAAGCGGATTTTTATTTAGGATTCTTTTTAAAGAGTTGTCAGAAATGAAAAATTTTCTGAAAACGAGACTATCAACTTTACAACTCTGTAACTCAGCAATGAAAAAAGGTATCGCAATTCTTTAAATTGCATCTAATAGCACATCTAAAGCGGACAAATTTTACGTATTATACATGATTCTCAAGTACATCACCGATATGTGAGTAGCACTTTTGCAAAACCTTTTTAAAGGTTGCAACAATTTCACCAAAGACGTAAATTAATATATAAAATTTGTCCGCTTTGATGTCGTGATGGTTGCAATTTACACAACGACGATATCTGTTTTTGATGCAGAGGCACAAATTTGTAAACTTCGTGCTCCCATTCTTTTTAAACACACAATTATATAAATATCCTTGTATCCTTGTAAAAATATCTTCAGGCCATAAGTCAAAATTCCGCTTCCAACAGTCACTATAATTTAAATGTTTCACTCAAACGCAACAAATTTCATTAAAATCGGCCCAGGGGTTATCTCACAAAAGCATTTCTGCGGTTTACATGTATTTGAACAGGCCGTGTCGGAGTTGGGGCCGAGCTAAAGCTTCCTCTTAACATATGACAAAACAACACTTATTTTCGGTGGAGAGATACAGACAGAGCCATTCCTTTCCTCTGTTTTATTATCGAAGTGATGAATGCCATTCGCAATCAAGGCTTGGAGATTCCATCTGATAAATGTGCATTTGTCCCATTTACACGTAAGCCCATGACGCACTACAGTGTATTAATCAATGGGCGGTCGATACCACCTCTAGGGTCATACGAATTCTTGGGTATCTTAATTGACAGAGATATCTCATGGAGCCCCCATGTAGTGTACATGAAGAAGCGATTGACAGGCATCTGCCACCTTCTGAATTTTTTCGCTGGAAAGCGCTATGCTACAACTATATAGGGTACTTTCTATCGGCTTTTTGCGTTACAGCCTGCCAGCATTGACTAACGCAAGTAAAACAAGCCCACGCACCTGCTCGGTCTGTTTCTTGACGTGCAAAGTAGGCTGATCCTGGAGATAGTGCAATGGTAAACTGCGATTAGTCCGGAGACAGTGTAATCCGCGGTCGCGTCGATCACGTGGCTGCAGTGGTGGGGCGGGTCTCCGAATTGTGCCAATCTGTGGGGCAGGCATGTATGTTCTACACTGCACATTTGCAGCACATGAACAGCTTTACGGCATTCGATTAGCCTCTTCACTAAAGCTTCGCTCCACATAGAGTCCAAGATGTGCGTCGGACATACATAATTTTCAAAATTGATTTTCTAATAAGTGTTCTCGCAATTCCTCTGATTCTCGATATTCTCGTGCACTTAATTGTTTTCTTCCGCAAATTTGTGCATTTTGTTGCTGGCGACGTAATTTCTTGACTTATGGCCAACCCCCTGGTGGGTGAGCGCCATAGGTTAAGAAATAAACATCAATATCGACTGCCGCTGCGGAAATGTATACGCTTCGCCTAGCTCGGGCAGGAACTGGACAGCTTCAATGGCCTGCGACTCGCATACACTAAAAGCCGCGGCCCCCCACTGCGACCTTTCGCCGTGCTTCAGCCGTGGGGCATCGTTAATGCTTGGTGCGGTGAGGCTGACAAGCCGCGTCAGATGAGCGGCCAAGCGGAACGCTGTTGCCACCGTCACGCACCCAGGTAGAAACAAGGGGGTAAAAAAAGAAGCGAGGAAAGGGCGCAAACGACTGTTAAGTGCGAAAGGGTGTCGCGATGTTCGCTGAGAGCGATAGCGGCGGGAGAAGCATTACAGATTGGAGTTTTTTGTTACACCAGCACACATTTCCTGTATTGAACTCGCAGTAAAAGGAGCAGGTTTGGGCCGGTATAATGCAGTGATTCCTTTTGGTAGGTTCTGTATTTTCTTATCACCAACCGCTCAATACTGCCCGAATTTTGTGATAACGTAGGCAAAGCTTTACAATGAAGGACATCCGAGCTAATTTTAGCCAAGGTTTAAAATATGCCGAATCATTAGAGGAGGACGCGACCACATGCATGGTGTTGGCTATCGTATGCAGAAAGACACACTATACTTTTTGTGTTTACATTAATTGCATAATTAATAAATATTAATTAACCATCTTCGCAAGTACTAACTTTAGGACAAGACTTCCAGTGAGAAAGTTGTAAAGCGTCCTATAAACCATCCAATTCAGCTTCTAACTTCGTATTTGTTATGTAATAAGTTTTTCTGCGTCCTAACGAAAGCCCGCGAGATATGTGAAAAAGCACGTGACCTGAGCGCTTATGCGCCGCGATCGCAGTGCTCTCAAGCATGTCCCCCGTATGAACGAACAGCTTTGTGCAGCTCGTGCCGGCCAATCAGAGCCGTATTGACGAACGTTGCATTCGGCCCCCATCTATGTGCGGAGGGCGGATCGAGCCCGCGACCTCCGGCTGCGACCTAAGCCTGCTGCACATAGCCACTAAGTCAATGGGTGTCCCTACCGCCTCATCGCGTAAAACGAACCCCGCGGCTGTAACTATAACCGCACTGCCGCGCCGCTCGATGCGGGCAGAGCGCGCAGGGCACGCGCCACGATGCCGTGCTCATAACCGGGAAGGAAGGATGTCGCCGCCGCCGCCCTCCTATCGGCGTCGGCCATCTCGCCGTATGGGCGAGTCGCGTGCGGGTCTTTCTCGTTCGAGCCTGACTGATGGTGTCGGCCCCGGAAGACCACGAGCCGCTCACGCGCGAGCAGCCGAACCGAGCGATTTTCCGACGCCGCGTATTCTACGAACTATACTGCACCTGCAGCGATTATTTTTCTCACTATACACACTGGCGCCACGGCCGGCTTCCGGTGAGCATAGCAGCAAAAACCTTCTAAGCGCTATTCGGCATAGCTTTATTCCTTGATGTGAGAGGTGAGTACGAGTGTGTGACCCGCACGAAACCATTCTTGACGCTTTTGAGACAGCTAAGCTTGAAGGTCACGTCTTCCGCTTGATTAGAAAAATGTACCGCTTCAGGAGATCGATCTTTGTGCTTACGGACGATAACCCGACAGCTTAACATTTTTCCAGTCGTGGTGTAACACCAGGTGGAGTCTTGAGCTCCACTATTCCCTTATAGCTTATTCCATTGTCGGGCTCGCTGAATCACAACCGGCGAACGTCTCGACGCCGATGATGCCTGCGTCTGGGCTTCCGGCATGACAGAAGCTCAATACGCGCATGTATTCAGGAGGCGTCAACATTAACATCAACGTACTTTCGCAGTCAAGGCTTGAACGTGTGTACGGAAAAAATACGCTTTTGTAGCATTTACACGCAAATCGAATACTTTCTACTCCGCGTACATCGAGGGCCGGTCAGTCGAATGCGAGGAAACTCACTGATACTTGGGGCGTTATTGTTGATGGTCGATATCACCTGGAGTCCCCTTTACGTCATATACTCCGAAAGAAAGCTAATTTGCGTTGATCATCTGTTCAAGTTCATCGCAGGTAAATAGAGAGCGCTATAGAGAGCGCTTTTTCTCTGATTTCTACACTACAGTCTGCCAGCTTCATCTAACACATGCAATACGAACATCCGCGCACTAGGGAGAATACAAACCCAACCACTTCAAACATGTATTGGCTTCCCACGATGTACTTTGCCTGATGCAGCGATTTTTTTTTTTTTTTTTTTGCACGAGAGCACCAGGTCGCTATTACCGTTGAGACGCGAGTAGCCAACCGGGTTCAGTCCTGGTTAAACTCCCTGTATTTCATTTATTATTTTCTCTCTCTCTCTCTTCGAGCCCACGTGCAACATCTGTCGCAGCTACCATCGCACCACTTAGCTTGTTTACTATAGCGCGAAGGCCGGAGGCTGACTGGCCTCAATACACGTTGCTCATGGAGAAGAATTGCCAAGAGATCCAGGACTGTCTACCTGGCAACATCGAAAAGCTAATTAACGCCGCTGCTCAAGAAGCCACAAGAGCTTTTAGGCCTATTCCTAAGTTTTCGGAATTCGAAGCAGAATTGGAGCGGCTTCGAGCAATCCGCCGTCGCGCGGAACGAAGGTACAGGCGCACCAAGTCCATCTACGACCTAAGGGAGGCGAGACGAATACAGAAGAAGATCCAGCGTCGGATCAACTCCCTGCAGTCTCTAAGGTGGAAAACCTTCTGCGATTCCCCTGATCCGCATAAACCTCTGTCACATATATGGAGAACGGTGCGTGGTCTTCGAACATCACCGCAACAACGCCACCCCTTCAAATGCCTGGCTCTCAACCAAGCTCGCAGAGAGATCGACGTAGCGGAGGACTTCTGTGTCAAGGTTGCTGGTCTACCGCCATCGTTCGTTACACGTGATCCCTGTGATGTTACAATCTCGCGGGATTCTCGTATGGACAATCCGTTTTCCATCGAGGAATTGCAGGCGGCGTTGGCAGCGTGCAGACGTTCCTCATCGCCTGGGCCTGACGGGGTGACATACGCAGCTCTCGGACACCTCGGTCAGACAGCCTGGCATGCTCTTCTAGGCGTGTACAATAATTCTTGGCGTGAAGGAGTAGTTCCTGCAGCATGGAAGTCCAGCCGCCTTGTGCCTCTGCTCAAACCAGGTAAATCACCCCTAGACGTGGCATCTTATCGTCCCATTGCTCTGGCCAGTTGTCTAGGAAAGGTGATGGAGAGGATGGTGCTGACGCGTCTAGAGTGGTATCTAGAACACTACAGGTTATACCCTGACTCTATGGCAGGCTTTCGACGCGGACGCTCTTCTGTAGACAACGTCATCGACCTTGTCTCGTCTGTTCAGCACGAAAAAAGCCTAGGAGAGAGAGATAGCAAAGAGAGGAAAGGCAGGGAGGTCAACCAGACGAGCGTCCGGTTTGCTACCCTACACTGGGGGAAGGGAAAAGGGGTACAGAAAGAAAGAAAGCGGGATAGAGGGAACACTGTCTGTGCACGCAGCAAAGTGCTTCGAAATCAGTCAAGTCAAAGGAAGTGCTCCGTCGATACGTTAGGCTGCCGTCAATCTTGGTGGTTCATAGCTGGTGATGCACGTTGAAGTTACCAGTGAAGACCAAGGATTCGGTGGGCGTCAGCAGTACGTTGCAGTACGTGGCAGTATATTTTTAAGCTAAACCCCAGCCGTTCTGACTTCAGTGCGAATATAATGATGCGGGTGAGCCATGATGCTTACTCAAGAGTTGCAAGTACTGAATTGAGAGCATCCAGCACTTGCATTGCACTTCGCGCTGACGGAGTGTGCAGGTTATTTAAGAGTATTCGAAGGGTATTCATCAGAGACCGGAGCATCATAATGACTTGCCGGTCTTCTTCGGGCAATTTGTCAGGAACCCGCGCTGTTCGCTCTACAGCCGTGTGCAGCTGTATCACTTGACGTGGCTCCGGCTCCGGTTGTGGCATCAGCTGCGGCATCGCCTCCGGCTGTGGCATCGGCTGCGGTATCGCCTCCGGCTGTGTCATCTCTTCCGGCTGTGGCATCGGCCGTACCACCGACTGTGGCATCGGCTGCGGCATCAGCTGTGGCTTCGGTTGTGCCTTCCGCTGTTGTTCTGGCTTTGGCTGTTGCTTTAGTAGTGAGGACCAAGTTGTATTGTTCTCCGCCATGGCCTTGTCCGATTTAGATTGAATTGCCCCAGGACTAGGGGGCAGAGGAGGGGGTGATGTCGGATGGGACGTACTCTTCATAGAGGTATCAGCGTTCTTTGAAGTCCGGCGGCGTCGGGAGCGTCGCTTTCTGACGGCCGCAACAGCTTCCCGACGAGACGAATGGTCTCTCGCCATCTGCTTCAAGATCGCCTTTTCCTTCTTCATTTTGGGGCAGTCCTTCGAGGAAGCATCATGGGACCCAAGGCAATTGGTGCATTTGAGAACCGTTGCTGCACAAAAGTCTGCAGCATGGGGCTCGCTGCACCGTGAGCAAACTCTCGTGTTCTCGCACACGGCACTCACGTGTCCCAGCCTCATACAATAGCGGCATTGCAGTGGCCTTGGGATGAATGGTCGCACAGGGTGTCTAAAGTGGCCCACCTTGACGTGCGAAGGGAGAGTCTCGCCTTTGAATATAATTTTCACACAGCGGGATGTGCCGAGGCGATACACATGTGTTATGGCGACGCCATCAACGGCAGGCTTCACTAGGATCGGCAAGTCGGCGCTGGAGGTGGAAACGTCCACGTCGTAGATCACACCAGTAGTTGAACCACTGTTCTGGGGGATGTACGAGCGGAGCTTAACCCCACCTAGTTCTGTAACTGTAGTCAAATTTCTCAGCGCAGTCTCATGTGTGACGTCGATAGCCAACACATTTTTTCGTGTGTTGAATCTAACGTCTGCTATCTGATTTGGCGCCACCGCTTCAAGTTGCGCCGATACGGACTGCCTGTTGAGTCGCCTCAGGTTGTCGGTAGCGAGTTCTGGTACAAATAGAATCGTACTGACTGCGGCATTCTGAGTCTAAGGAGGCTGTCAGCGGCAATGTTCCTGGATGTTAAAGGCGCTTATGATAACGTAACCCATCGAGCCATTCTGGACGCTTTGGGCAATGTCGGCCTAGGCGGCCTTGTTTTTCGGTGGATATTCAGCTTCTTGAAGGACAGGTCATTCTTTGTGCAAACAGAGGATGGTGCGTCATCACAACACAACACCTACCGTGGCGTACCCCAAGGCGGAGTCCTGAGCCCCACTCTATTTAACCTCGTGCTCATAGACCTGGTTCACACCCTGCCGCAATCCGTCCATGTGTCGATCTATGCAGACGATATATGCATTTGGTCATCAGGAGCGACGCGTCCCCAGGTGCGCGCCAGACTTCAAAAAGCGGCCACACTAACATCAGGTTATCTTCGAGCGCGAGGCCTGGAGGTGTCTTGCGAGAAGTGCTCTATGGTCACTTTCACGCGCAAAGCAATGAAACCGTACGTTGTCAGAATTAATGGACATCCGATTGCCTACGAGAAGACGCACCGCTTTCTAGGAGTGATAATAGATCGAGACCTCTCCTTGAGTCCACATCTCTCATACCTAAAAAGGAAATTACTCATGATAACCCACGCGCTCAGATTTCTTGCGGGAAAGTCGTGGGGTGCGTCTGTGAGTGCGATGCTCCAACTCTATAACGCACTGTTCCTCGGTCTCCTGCGCTATAGCTTACCTGTACTGGGTGGCACCAGTAAGACCAACCTCCGTGCCCTCCAGTCTGTACAAGCTCAAGCTCTACGAATTTGCCTTGGACTTCCCAGATGTGCATCCACGGCAGCAACAATAGCCATCGCGCATGACCACCCTATCGATACGTATCTTCAAGTCGACGCTTTAAGGATGCATATCAGGCACTTCGCGCGACTTCCATCGCATCATCTCGCCTCCCTTCCTGCCGCTCGACCTCGTTCAGCGTTTAGCAGGATTATTGCCGCTAACCACGGAACTTTACCATCAAACTTCACGCCCGCAGCACGACCATCTCTACCGCTGTGGTGCCTCCATCCACTCCAGGCTCTTCTTGTTATTCCCGGTATCAAAAAGAAAACGGAGATGTCATCTTTCGCCCTCAAACAAACCGTGCTTTCATTCCTACATGACAAACACAAAGAACGCATCCACGTTTACACGGATGGTTCTGTCTCCTCTAATAGTTCAGCTGGAGCAGTGGTAATTCCCGCAGAGTCTGTCACCCTCAAGTTCAAGACGTCTCACATTACATCATCGACGGCTGCAGAACTCGCAGCTATCCGTGCTGCTCTAGAGTTTATTTGTCACAAATCGTCACAGTCATGGTCCCTCTTATGTGACTCGAAGGCAGCTCTCCAGTGTCTGATGTCCCCTTTCAACCACGGACCAAATATGCAACTAGTGATAGACATCCGACTACTCCACCATCACGCAACCAACAAGGGGCACAACATCATCTACCAGTGGATACCGGGTCACTGCGGAATTTCGGGTAATCACAATGCGGATGATGCCGCCCGATCGGCCCACGATGGTGCTCACGTTATACCAATACCACTGTCACGAACAGACGCAGCCACAAGTCTTCGCTCTCTCGCCCGCGAGCTTACGCAGAATCTGTGGAACACCAATGAGTTCAGGAACGCACGTTTCCACAGATTGGATCCATGTCTGCAACTCCGTCTACCACCAGGGTTACCACGAGCGGAAGCAACACTTCTGTGCCGCCTGTGGCTCGGCGTGGCATTCACGAACTCACATTCATTCCGCATTGGAATGGCCGACAGCCCTACTTGCGACACCTGCGGCTGCGAGGAGACGATTGAGCACCTCCTTTGTGACTGTCCCAGCTACAAAGTGCCAAGAACAGTGCTCGTGAGCGCGCTCGAAAAACTGGACGATCGCCCTTTTACAGAGGAGAAAGCTCTTGGACACTGGTCCAGACGGGCTTCGGCACTCAAGGCCTTAAGGGCTTTGCTGAAGTTTTTAAGGACATGCGAATTGTGCGATCGCCTTTGAGTGTTGTATCGCGTACTATCGCGTTACTGCGTGAATTTTCCGATTTCTCTATTTCTTTCTCCTCTTCTTCTTATTTCTCCTTTTATTCCCTTTACCCCTTTCCCCAGCACAGGGTAGCCAGCCGGTAATTACACTGGCTAACCTCCCTGTCTTTCCTCCTCTTTGTCTCTCCTCCTCCTACATTCTATGGTGTTGTGACCGATCACTCCGACACACTACTTCAAGCCTGCGATGCGCCTCACGTCTGCGTTGTTGTGCCTCCGACAACCTTATGTGTGCCTCTCAGTTCCTAGGATTGCCAAGAAGGCAGGCGTGTCACAACTAGCGTTGAAACGGCTGTATTTTTTTCCCCACACAGATGAGCCCTACTTTGACCGCGGACATATCTACACGAAAGGTTCTTCCAGTTCCAGCAGCTCTACCGGAGCTGTGATTGTCCCATTGAGCTGTTTCTAACAGCCCAATTTCCCGCATGTTATGGCATCAACAGCAGCAAAACTAGCGACTTTTCAAGGTGCCGTCGATTATGTGCTTCAACAAACGACAAATCAATCGGCGGGCATTTTTTTTTATTCCAAGGGCACCCTACAAACTATGCAGTGTGCATTGCGTCATGGCTCTCAGGCATGAGCAGCTCTGAATTTAGGCATGCTCGCCGCTAAGCATTCGAGAACGACGGGGACATTATTATTGATAGGCTGCCCAGCCACTGCGGAATTACTGGCAACGACAGGAAGATGAAGCCGTGCGCTCATCTCATTGGAAAGGTTGCTCCCCCCCGGTGCCAGTACCGCTGTCGAGAACCGAAGCAGCGCGGCAACTTTACTCGCTTGCTCGTTGCATCACACTTCGACATGATAAGTTTCACCAATTGTATTCACTGGTCCCTGACTTTCGACTTCGCCGGCCACCCGGACTATCACGTCGTGAAACAACTTTAGTTTGCCGACCGTGGTTGGGCGTCGCATTCCCGAAGTCTTATTCATTTTCCATCGGCTTGGCCAACTTCTCCGCATGCCAGTCTTGCGTATGTGATGAAACTATAGAGCACACTGTGTGTCACTGTGGAACCTTCGGCTCTCAACGATATGATCTGCAAGCTACTCAGTCTGAACCTCTTAGACCTTTCTCGGAAGCAGAGATCTTGTGACCTTGGCCACAGACCTCCATAGTATGCACAAGGTCACAGAAGCTCTATTGCGCTTCTTGAAGGCAACTGGACTATACGAGCGAACGCTTGTGACTGCACTGTACTTGAGTGTAGGTCCAGCTGTGTGTGTGCACGCTATGACTCTCCTTCCTTGACAAAGCTGACAGTGACGATGCTGACATCTTTTTGTGAATGATATCTCTGTGTTTAAAAGTACTATTGAGTTATTATTCTTAGTGTATCGTATATAGTTCGTGATCTCCATTTCTGTCTTCTTTAAATACTTTTTGTGACTTCTTTTCTTCATTGCATCAAATGAGAAGGCTTGTTGTGTGCTATAGAATTACATTCTTGTCTGGTCGTTTGACAATCAAATTTGTGTAAAACGCCGGCGACGAAAATTACCAACATGTCCAATATCATCGAATTAATCAAATCAATGTTTTTATTCTAGCAATCTTAACCGCGCTCACCATTGCATTGAGTTAGCGCACCCCTTTACTTCGTTTTGATTCAAATTTCGCAACAAGATTGAGTTTTTATTTAGTCAGCATCATTCAATGAAACACTTGGTATATCTGTTTAGTCCGGTCATTTATTCGCCGACAGGCCTGCAAAGCCATCATTTCTCTCGATTGTATTGTATCCTCCACTGCCCACAGTGTCACTCTATTATCAGTTACGTAGTAGTTATCACTCGCATTATCAGTTACGTCAAAGGAAAAGCATGTCATTCACTCCATCCGACAGAAGCCAGAATCTTCGAAGGAGGTGCATTCTGGAACTGTAGTAGAAGAAAAAAATTCGTCCTGGTCCGGAATTCGAACCCGGGACCAACGCCTTTCCGGGGTTGTCGCTCTATCACCTGATCTAGTCAGGGGACTATAGCAGATCGCAGGGCGAGGGTGAATTAATCGATGATTTGAAGTACTGGCACACGCAATACGGCAAAGGAGTTCTCCGGAATCTCGCAAGATGCACGGAAGAAGTTTCATGAAAGAGCAAGATTGTCAACAGCGTGACCATTTGGGCTGATTGGTACATCTTCTTAAACAGTATAATCTTAAAAGAGCGACACAGACAATAACCTCAGTTCAGAGCGCTGGCTGACAACTATAGTGGCCGAATTCACAAAGCGTGTCGCAAGTGCTCTCTGCCATTGGCTCGCCGCCTTCGCTAATATTATGTTCAGTATCAAGATTTGCTGCAATTTGCTCTTAAGAAATATTCTTGTATAAGAGCTTTTTTTGTTACTACGGGCCAGGGTATTTTATTTCCAGAAGCGGTATACAAAGACATGAGGAAGACATACACAAGTAGAAAAAGAAAGGATCAGCACGATTTAGAAGTAAAGTTGCATCTCTATCTTTGAAAAGTGAAACATAGAAAGCACCGCGAATAGCACGCGTGCGAGATTTTCTAGGTCTTCAGCATCTTGACACGCGGGGACTCAGGCGTCAGCTCTCCGTCCATCTCTCTATCGACGAAAGAAATACACCACCTGTCGTGACGGCACATTTTTTTTTTTTCGTTTTACATGTATGCCTTCCTTATGCCTCTATACACCGCTTCTGGAAATAAAGCGTACGGGACCGCGAATTCACAATGATTTTCGTCCGTAAGTGCCCATTGCATTGGCTCGTTCGTATACATATAAGTGCTCTTGGCTGGCCCCATTCGCCTATAATTTGTCCAGCATCAGGATTGGCTGGAATTTGCTTTTCCGAACAATTCTAACGCCCCTTCGGTTGTTATGCAGTGCTCTGTCCTATTGTTATTATTGCGAAATCATTATATGTCCATTGTCCCTGTGGGACAAGACTGTCCTTGTCCTACAATATATGTATATGGCTGTCCTTGTTGGACCCTTGTAACGTGGTTTGGTTCCACTCAGCGTCGGGTAAATTTTAGGGATGTTTTTTATCATTGTAGAGCAGCACGTTCCCAGTGGCGTATACCTAGTTAACTAAGTTTGCGCCAAAGGCATTTGTTGAAGAGCGGCTCTCAGCTACTGGCACACATATCCAGGGACCCAAGTTGGCATCAAAAAGGTTCATTGAAGACCAGGCCAGACCGAGTGGCACATACCCAGTGCTTCAAGTCGACGTCAAAGAGAAAGAGAAAGAGAGAAACGGGGTTGAAAAGGCAAGGAAGTTAACCGGGAGAGATTCTGGTTTGCTACCCTGCACAGGGAAAGGTAAATGAAAGACGGGAAGCATATGGGCGGAAAGATAAAGCAAAGGCACGAAAAAAAGAAAGATGAGGTGTGGAATATCCGCAGGAGCTATAGTCTCTCTAATACGCCACTCGAACGCAGAGACTTCAAGAGTGTCCTTACCGACTTGCGGTGTTCCAGGACTGTCCGCTCCGAAAGCAGCCCGACGTCAAGACAGGCCAGCGCGGTCGCCAGGAACTGCCAGTGTGTGCTGTATTGGGGACAACGGCAAATAACCTATACAACAGTTTTCTCGCTGCCGCAGTGGTCGCACGCCGCACTACCCTCTCATTTGATGCGGAAAGCAAATGGTGTGGTAAAAGGGACGCCAAGCCACAGTCGGCAAAGTACTGTTGTCTCGGGTCGGTGCAGTCCAGTAAGGAGGACGAAGTCGAAGACAGGGGTCGAGAGCTTTACTGCACAGCGGTAGGTATACCCCGCCCCGTATGTACAGATACCCATGTCGACGTGAAAGAGGTCCGTTGCATGCATGCATGTCTGCATACATACATACATACATACATACATACATACATGCATGCACGCACGCACGCACACACACATACATACATACATACATACATACATACATACATACATACATACATACATACATACATACATACATACATACATACATAGTCCCTAGAAAGTGCGTGAAGCCAACGCATTAGAAATGATCATGGCGAAACACGTAGCGCGGTGACATTCCGTTGCAGAGAAATCTCTATATTTTGTGCTGACACGCACATACCTACAGATGGTTTGAATTGGCGTCACTGCAGGCTCAAAGCTTGGACGTGTCTAATTGGCTTTATAATTATGTCATCAATTCTTAACGCATCCTACACGCGTGATCTTCTCGTGGGGAAACTTGATGCTTCAGTGACATGTGTGAGAACGCTGCACGCTCCCATCAGGAGCGACACATGGCAGATTCGACGCACGTCATTCGGCAAGAAATTCAACGAAGCGCTCTATAGGTTGCACGACCAGAGAAAGCGTCTGTGGCTGACTACCCAGTAGGACCTTTCAAAAGACGAAGGAACGCTGGGACCGGGCTGTAGTGGCTCATAAGCACGCGCTATATCATGCATATTTCAACGGCAAGTACTTTCAAACCCATTTATGTCTACTTTCAGCGTTCCCATGGCACTCAGCGGCTGTGAGATCTGTCGTAACCTACTTTGGTTCAAAAATTAAATAGTTGTGAAATATTTTATGAGGTTATTGTTTATTTACGGAGAAACCGGACAGGAAAAGGTGCCAAGTGCCTCATCGAACGGGGCAGATAAAGAATAATTTTATTTTGCTGCACAGATACAGGAAGTGGCTAGCTATAGGCGGATGTAGCCTCGCGAGAATTCTCGGAAATTGCTGCATCTGAGCTCCGCCTTTCAGCATAGCTTAAGAAGCAGTCTATGGGCATGCCGTTCAATGCGTCCTTGCGAGGGAGGCCGTGCAGTATACGATGCCCCGCACGATGTCGTCCTCCTATCTTGCCTCTTTGTTTTTTTTTTAAACAATATTGTTGATTCTCTATTCGCCTCCTCGTTATCTTCGCTGCTTACAAGTTAACGCACCGATCAGCTTTAAACGAAGCACATTCCTGGAAGGCGGACTCTCCCTACGGCTCCGAGCGGATAGGTACCTTCACACTACATTACGATGAGCGGAGTGGTCACTGTGACTTTTTTTTTTTTTTTTCAGCAGGCAAGCGTATCACCATGTTGCGAATATTTGCGTCTGTATGAAAATTGGCGGTGATGCATCGTGACTGCAGCCTCTGGCGTTGCTCCTCCGGGACGCCAAACCCGATCGCTCAATCAATCAATCAATCAATCAATCAATCAATCAATCAATCAATCAATCAATCAATCAATCAATCAATCAATCAATCAATCAATCAATCAATCAGTAAACAGTTCCAAGCCTTTCTGCAATTGCCCCAAGCTCGTGTGCCGTGTTTTGGGTGCACCCCGTGTGGGCAAAATTTACCCTGAGCTGCGGCCTCCCTCATAAACCGCTGCGTAGACTGGAGACCTTAGACGCCACAGCATTGCGTCGCCGCGGTGCCGAGTCGCAGCGCGTCGGCGTGCAGCTTCCCTCGCCCTTCACGTCGCACCGCCTCTCGCGCCGCTCCACGCGTCGCCATTCGAGCGGAGCGCAACTTCGGGCGTGCCGCCAGCAGCTGCGCGCCGATAAGCGCGGCTTCGTTCGCCGACGCTGGGCACGCGGCGTTGGCCGCCGCGGCCGCGCCAAGCCTGCGCCGCCAGTGTAGCAGAGGCCAGCGAAACGCCGACAGCCTAACGCACTCGGTCGAGTCGGGGGCGGTACTGCTTGGCGTAGAAGCGGTCTCTTGGCGCCGCTCCGTTGAACAAATGGCGCGCGTGTTAACAAATACTTCTCTTACGTACAGTGTCGCTGTTTGTGCTCATTGATGATCCATAATAGCAGTAAACGTAGTGCGTAGTGGACGAGTGCAAACGAACTAACCACTACATAGACACACTTCGCTCTAACTCGTGACTGTTTATTTCGAAGCTCGATCATAACAATAGGTCGCCGTACTAATAGTACACCTCCCCATACCTAAACTTAACCTCGGATTTATTCTGAAATAATATAATAAATAAAACTGTTTTTTAATTAAAAATAAGTGAGCGACATCTTCCAAGTGTCGCAGGAGTTGTCTCTGCGAGTCCAATACGAAGTTCCTGTTACGTACTTCCTGTGAAGTACTTCCTGTTTTACGCTTGATATGTGTTACAGTCAGGACCTCGTCGATGGTCCTTCGAATGATTCGAAGGCCTAATTGTTGTGGATCAAAGAAATCACCTCATAGAGTACGTAAACAGCAGATTATTATATCAAATACAGGAAGCAATGGTTCTTCATCGTGAATTAATTTTTAGTGGATCCTAGGTGTATCGAAATCATAGATAACGTCACCGCTCATGACATGACGCGCACTTCTCACCAAGAGTGTGAGTTTTCACTGCTACTTCTGCGAGGGACGCATGTCGTTTCTTAAACAAAATATGCTGTCAATTGCCGAACGAAACTTGATTCGTAAATGGCGCTGTAAATATCTGGTTATATCATATAGACCGGGGCCTATAATTCAATACGCCGATGGAAACCAGCCGATTTGTTGAAACAAGAGTTGGTAGAACTCGCCCAGGCACAGCCTATGCAAAAGCTTCTCGTATAAGATACAAAAAGATCGTAGCGCTACATTTACCCCTGTGGAGAGGGTTAAGAAGAGATAGAACACCTTCTTCTTCACTGTAAGAACATATGACGCTCCCCGTAAGAAGATTTTGGCGATGCTACATGCTTTGGATGGACGACCACTATCATTCGGGAGAAGATTGGGCCCATGTCCATCAGAAAAATTGCTAGGCATCGCTGCGCGCTCGCAGTAGTACAATGCTTGGAGCAATCAGAAATGTCACAAGGTTACTGAATCAGATAACTATTCATTTCGTCTCTTTATTCTTAGTCTTGTTTTTCTTTCTGCGCGAATTGTTGTAGTTCCTCTTTTGAAGTCGCAGATATTCGGGCTTGCGTGTTTCCTTGTAGTTTCGCCAGTTTGTAGCCCTCAAGAGTGGCCTCATTTGCAACTGCCCAATAACAATTATATTTTGTGAACATTTATATTGCTGTATACGCGAATGTCCCTGTGCGCTTTAAATGCGTAAGCGTTTCTGCACCTACCCAACGAGGAAAACCGTCCCTCCGTCCGTCACGTAAGACGATCGCTTTCAAGATAGGTTGTCCGCAGCAGCGAGCGAATTCACCTTCGTGCTGCCTCTCGCTTCAACGCGAACAAAGCGGCGAGAACACAGGCCCGCGCGGCCGCACCATACCGTCGCCCGAGTACGGTTGATCACGGTTGACAATGCTTCTACCCGGATGGATAACTTACGGCGCTAAAGAGCGATAGCGGCTTATGTAAGGATCGGAACGTCATCAGCGCACCTATAGCGCCGCCACCGGCAGTAGTTTGCTTGCGTCATCAAGTGACCTTGCGCCACCGTCCGCAGCAGCTCTTGTCGCCGCAGCGCTGTCGTCTGTACTGGTCTGATCAAGTTTCATAGCATTGATAACGACACCGGGCTGCAGGGAGATGAGCAGGTGGAACAATGCTTACGCATACTTAGACAACTCCCCGATGAGTTTCTGTGTGATTTGTTTCTCAAATGTTCATTTTGTTATGAACATTATGAGCAAAACCACCTTGTCAGAGGAATAGCCAGCGACACATATAGGCGCCGACCGCTCCTTAAATACATTTAATGACCAGGTGACGTGGTATATTGTTATACTTGGTGGTATTTCTTTAACACACGGAAAAAAGAGCCGCGCAAAATATAGCATGTAGCAAACAAGTGAAATTGATGTTTTTGTAGTCATTCTAACACCTAACGGTGACACGTCTGCCTGTAAATAGAGTGATTAAAAGCTAGTTGATTACCCATTACAAATTCGTTAATTATGAAGAGCACAAAAAACACGAGATGCTTCTTCGAGTTACTGCTGACAACGTGAAATTGGTTTCATCTGCACAAAAACCTAGCGTCTCTGTAAAAAAAAAAAAAAAAGGAAAAAGAGAAGAACGTGGTGCATGATAGCTGGGATACCCTAGGTATACTCGCCAGCGTTCAGGTCATCGTAAGTGGACGACCCTCCCTAGGCTTCTTGCAAAAGTTTGTTCTACGATTACGCACTATTCGATGCGGTCTAAGCAGAAGAGGGGTTTCGAGCTGTATGCTCTCGGGAGCTCTGCCACAACACTTTCAAGTGATGCAAGTAAACTTATTTGTGGAGACGGACGGTACAGCTACTTTTTTTCTCGAACGCGGTAGCTAAGAATGTTTCAGGTAATCTGACCTGCATTTTTACTTGTGAGGTAACGCTGTGACGGAGATCGAATCGTTTATGTGAAGCTGAATCATAGCCATCTGCAACACTACTGGTACTTCGTTATATGTACTGGCTCTTCATTCGAGGACTTCGCTTGAACGGAGGCATCTTTTTCTCTCTTTTTTCTGAATTTTCAATAGATTTTTCAATTGTAACCCCACTCCCCTATTCAAAGCTTCGGCGATTGAGTGTATCTGTAATAAATAAATAAGTAAATAAATAAATAAATACCTCGTGTGTACGCTTCAGGATTGGGAGTCGCGAGCATCGAAGCACTCTAGACCACCGTGTCATAAATCTAGGAGGTCATGCAAGTGGCTAGCACCCTTTCGCACGCGCTGCTTGACGGCGCTCGTAAAGCACAAGGGCTCAGCCGATCCAAAGGAGAGGATCACACTCATCGACATCGTAATCGTAGCACATCTTGGTTATATAGAAGTGCTTTTATGGTTTCATTTCAATTATGAAACAGTGGAGGTTGCATTTTCTGAGGCTTGTTAGATTTTTTTCCATGGTGGTACAGAATTCTACAAAAGGACAAAGAGTTGGTATGACTTGTTCACTAGAAAACTAAGCGCGAAAGATTTACGCAAAGACACTTTCAGTAGACGGCCATGGCAGCCTCATTTCGTTGGGGGCGAAATGCGAAAACACCCGTGTACTTAGATTTAGGTGCACGTTAAAGAACCCCAGGTGGTCGAAATTTCCGAGTCCCCCACTACGGCGTGCCTCATAATCAGAAACTGGTTTTGGCACGTAAAATCCCATAATTTAGTTTTTTTTAGCTTTCAGCAGACGAGGACTAGCGCTTCTACCAACTGTTTATTCCTGTCAACGCACTACCCGTTTATACACATGCACCCCGCCACTTCTTCGAGCAAAACGGTGAGACCGTATCAGCAGGAACAGTAGCGCGTGTCAGAAGCAATCCCTCAGAATATCAAGCTCGGCCTTGTGCTATAGTGTGGACGCTGCACTTATGCAGATAGTTGAATGCTTGGTAATGAACGAGGCTTCCAAAGCCAAACGAGCCGTGTTACTTGCAGATCTGCCTGAAATTATTGTCTCACCAAACCGCGCCTCGCATCCACACCCCGTAATATGGGCTACCAAATGCGCAAGCTTGTCGTCTTTCTTCCTCGCTTTTAGAGCGCACCGTTCGGTCTGGCCGACGTAAACGTTCCCGCACGTCATGGAACACAATACACAACCCCCGACGAGCATTTAACGAAGGGGCATTCATGCTTCGTTTGACACCTTCGTTTGCGCTCATGACAAATTCGAGGACAGAGGTTAGACAACATTTTAGGGGCCGAGAACATCGCAGGAATGTGATGCCTGATCGCGACCGTCATGGTTGTGTGAGATCTTGTAGATAAGGCATAATGAAAGGTCTCACCGTCGGTAGCTGTGGTTCAACCCTTTTCCTTCCAGCTCTGTTTTTCACCTTCTGCAAGAGAGATTCAGCCACGGCAACTACAACCGACGTAGGGAAGGCCGCTGTCAAAAGGCAGCCAACTGGATGGTCATAATTAAACTGCATCCGATGCGGGCACGATTTCTGGAGCACATATTCCAAAACAGTGAGATGCAATATCCATTTTGACAATTTTAGAATTAGCGGAGTCAAAAGGCAAAATACCATTCTTGGAACGTGGGAGATAAGACCAACATACATGGTTCTGATAAAGCTTCAAACGAAGGTACAGGAACTGTAAACCTTCCACGCAGCGCGTTTCCTGTATAAAGAGCATCTCCATGGTCAGAACGAAAAAAGAGAAGAAATCAAATTTTTAGTATTTGACCATTTCACTAGCAGAAACTCATGACCGTCATAAGTACGTGAAAGTATAATTTCGAAGACCATATTGCTAAAAATCAAACATGAGTAGATGACATTCATGTAGTGCTTATAGAAGGCGTTAACCCGACGTTTTCCACGGCCTCGTATACAATCTCGAAATTCTGGTATGCGTTCTACGTGTTACGTGACGTGCCCGGTTGCATTACTGCCCGTTATTCTCAACTTTAGTTCAGAGGGTTGAGCGTCGCTGAGCTTTAGCCTGGTCGATGGTTCAGACTGGTTGCATTTCTAACGGGAAGAAATACAACCAACCCCAATATTTTCACCGGTTGAGCTCGGTTGAGGCAGAGATTGAGACACAGTGAGACGGCTGTGGTAGAAACTTAGACAAACTGGAGAATGTGCAACCCGGAATGACGTGCGAGGTATAGAATACGCACCAGAATTGCGAAACGGTGCGAGCCTGTGAAAAAAAGCTGAGAATTTTAACACCTTCTATAAACTCGCATACTTCAAAGAAAGCAGTGTCTGTCACCCTGGCGTCGTCCTGGCGGTATGATTTTTATCTTGCTACCGGCGCGGGCGCCCTGCATTTAGGTAGCGTCTTTTCCTTTTTTCTCACTCTCTCCCTTTCTTTCCTTTTTCTTTTTCTTATTTATTTTCTTTTTGCGTAACTGCGTACAGATTGGGCATCGAAACCTGCGTAGAGGAGACGAGCCTTTGCTTTGCTGCCACAAAAAAAGAAGAAAGAAAGAAAAATGGAGTCGACTGAGGCGAGCCTCACAGCATCAGGTGCCATCTTGAGCAATATGAACCATGCGCCCTCATACGCCGCCTGGATTTGCGGCTGTCTGCCGTTACAGAATAAACCGAGAACAATGTTTCGTACGCATGACGACGCAGTCGACGTCTTCGCATCCAGCGGGCGCGTATAAACATCCTTTCGCGAGCCACTTTTCTTCCAAGGCGACCCCGTAGCGAATGCAAGGCAAACACGGAGGCGCACGCATTCTTCTAACTTTCTTTCGGCACCACTCCGCGTCCTTGAGTTCGGCCAAAAAGCTGTTTCTGTCTCGAGGAGCTGAAACAGCTGGTATATGGTATGATGCCGTGGCGCTCGCGCCTTGTTGCATTTTCTCTGTCCTTACCCGTCCTTATATTGTTGCTCTCTCTCTCTCTGTCTCTCTCTCTCTCTTTCTCTCAGCCTCTTCACTATCGCATTCGTACCCTCCTTGAATATACTCCGTCTCACCGATTTCGTGCAGTGCAACGAAACATACATGGATCGTGCAGCCAATCCGTAACGAGAGCTGTCCGTGGTTCATGATTGGTTTATGTGGTGATCGCAACTATTACGCAATATCTATAATTCTGTTCTGTACTTGCAGTGCATTACATGTGTTGTATGTTTTGCTTGTACAAAATATCTGACTTTATATATGCGTACGTGGACTGAACTAATGCACAGAACTTTGCGACTGATGTACTGTTGGACTGTATATTTTTTATTCATCCAGTGTTCTACTGAGTGCCATATTTCGTGTCGCTATTCTCCCTTTTTACGCAAATTTGTTTCCTTTGCCAAGTGACAAGGAGTAGCCGGTGCCACTATAAAGGCACTAACCTCTCCTAATATTCACTTCAATAAAAAAAAAAGAGCTGGCTGTTCTATATTGACCTATTGTGTCGCCAGATTCTCCACAAACAGCAAGTTGTTCACTGATTCAATGATCATAACAACACGAGGTGATATGGAAGCATTACGGTAATAAAGCACTTTTCGCAAACGCGCTTGAGCAGTCTGTACAACAACAACCACAACACAAAATAAATAAATACAAAGAAACTAAACAGCGACCAAATGGCACATTCTTCCGTTTCTTTTTTTTTTTTTAAATAAATACGTGTGAAGTCAACTTAAAAATAACTAAGTATTTCAAATTGGTGAGAAAGAAAACTGAACGGCGTACAGTGCAAGAGTCCGGTTCTTAGGGGATCGTGTTCACACAAAAAGAGCTCTTACGCAAGTATGGTTCGTAAGAGCAACTGCCAGCCAATGTTGATAATGGACGTATTAGTAGCGGAAGTGGCTGGCCAATGCCGAAGAGCACTTGGCGATTGTGAATTTGAACTTTGGTTCCCAGTTGTGGTTGGGCTAACGTACGCCGCTTTCGCTGCACTGCACGGAGTTGGCGAGACGGAGGCTGCGTCTGTGAAGTGCCTTCTTCCGGCAGGAGTCCCCGTGTGCAGAACTATGTATCTCATATTCTCATCTCCAGTGTAGAGACAGCCTCTCCCTCCCGAGCTCACTGCAGCCTATATCCGCTCTCCTTTGCACTTTTGCCCGACCAGAGAGAGGCGAGATAAAAGGCTGACTCGGATATTATATATATATTTCTCTCTCCCTTGTTCTTTCTTTTCCTACGGTGAATAATAGAAGCGTCCTCAGACTGCGCTGCTGAAGGAAATGCCGGGCGCTGTCAAGAGGCGCTTTATGGGGCCACAGGCCTCGCGTCATGCTGAATCTGCATTTGCGCGCTTGCACTCTTCAGCGCGAGCACGCGCTGAATAACGCGCACGAGTGGTGGAAAGGAGAGGGAGTGCACAGACTAGCAGCGGAGACCGTTGGCCTGCGTCGAATAAACAAGCCGCGTGGCGTATGGTGTACACCAGCGCCGTCTAGCCGCCGTCAGGTCCGGGAGCGACGGTCTCGGCTTTTCCGACTCGCGGTTGGCGGACTCGCTCGCATCGCTTAGTCTTTGTGTAGCGCGAGAAAGCATGCAGCGTTCTGTAGAGTATAGAGCTTGAAGCCGGAAGTGCTGACAAGTCATTGAGTTCCCTACAAGAAATTTATACTAGGCGTAAATTTGGCGCCAGTGTTTTTGTTCGGGAGCTGCAAGCATGGTGGATCAGCCAATATGAGAATGATGGACATAATATAGTCGTCGTTGCACTTAACTCGAACAATCGAGACACATTCGTAGTGGCCTTATTTTAATGAGCGCAGGGTGTAAAGAGCGAACATGGAATGCCGTCAAGGAAGAATCACTAAATTGTGGGGCTACTTTAGGGTGGCGTTAGGGCAAGGAATCCACAACGCCCATTGACGAATACGTCAGTAGCAGGAATGAAGGAAAAAGGGTTTATTGGCTCAGTTACACGGCTCCAGTTATGGAAGCCCACTCCATGCAGGAGCAAGTTAAACATGCGAGTTCACACCAAGACGCTCTGTCCTACCGCACGAAAAGACTCTGCATTTAATGCCGTCGTCTCCCCTAGGCGAGTAGACTAGGAAATCTGAAGACTGTCTAGCAGCAAATAACAACCGTCGAATGCGTTGCGATGCCACGCCCGTGCTATCGCAACGCTCCGCAGTAACCCCGCCTCCGAAGCCCGATGGTATGGAATACGCGGCAAGATAGCAAGCTGCGGCATACAAGGTCGCCGTCGTTGTTCGGTAGCATTTGATGTTGACCCCCCTCATCATTAGTTCAGGCTGTCAGGTAGTGGTAGGGTTGTGGCCTTTTGTGGACCCGTCAGGAGTCGGTGTCCACGCTGCGTTGACGTCTGGATCAGCGATGATGGATGAGGGGGGTGCCTGGGGCAAACATCTAATTAACTGCGAATACAAGGTCGCCGTCCTTGTTCGGTAGCATTTGATGTTGGCCCCCCCTCATCATTAGTTCAAACTGTCAGGTAGTGGGGGGGGGGTAGTGGCCTTTTGTCGACCCGTCAAGAAACGGTGTCCACGCTGCGTTGATGTCTGGATAGGCGCTGATGGATGAGGGGGAGGGGGGTTGCCTCGGGCAAACGTCTAATTAACTGCGAGTACAAGGTCGCCGTCGTTGTTCGGTATCATTTGATGTCCCCCCCCCCTCATCATTAGTTCAGGCTGCCAAGTAGTGGTGGGGGTAGTGGCCTTTTGTGGACCCGTCAAGAGTCGGTCTTGACGTCGGTCTTGCGTTGACGTCTGGATAGGCGCTGATGGATGAGGGGGGGGGGGGTGCCTCGGGCCAACGTCTAATTAACTGCGAAACCAAGGTCGCCGTCGTTGTTCGTAAGCAATTGATGTTGGCCCTCCTCCTCATTCGTTTAGGCTGTCAGGTAGTGGTAGAGGTGGAGGCCTTTTGCAGACCCGTCAAGAGTCGGCGTCCACGATGCGTTGACGTCTGGTTAGGCGCTGATGAATGGGTGGGTGTTTGCATCGTGGCAAATGTCTAATCAACGCCTTTGTGGTGTTGACACGTAACAATTGGCAGATTCTGCGCTCTCCAACTGGAAAGCACCGGCACCATCCACAGGAGGAACTAACATTCGCTTACGATCTATTTCACTTAAGTATGATGGAGGCTATACATAAATTAGCTTAATAAACTTCGTCCTTGTGCTTTCAAACAATTTTTGTTGTTTCAAACAATGTTGAACTTGCTTTCACCGTTGAACATCCCTCTTTCTATGTCATCCTCATCCCTCATCACAACTTTATGTCCCCGTTTCCCCTCCCCCTGTGCAGAGTAGCAGGCTAGAGCACGTTAGCTCAGGCCGACCTCTCGGCCTTCTTTCAAATAAATTATCCCTCTCTCTATCTTACTACGCCAATTGATCACATTCCACAAAATATAGCATTATAATTGCAACAATTCGCAATGATTACTCCTGCACGCAGAGTCCTATTGCCTTCGTGCGCCTAAAAATATAATTGTTCGAAAATTTAGGCCGATAAAGGCACATAAGATGAATAAATAAAGCCACAAGAATGTCTGAAGCCACAAGATCGAAGTTTGTTCAAATCCATATACTACAGGTCATTGCCATAGTAACTGAAGGATCACCGCTCCACAGTTCCCCTGTAGTAATTTTAGTAGAAATCTCTACGTCGCGAGGAATACTGCGGGCATCTGTGCCATATCAACAGACACAGGCTCTCAGTTTAGCTCTCAGCTGCACTCAAGCAAATTTGTTTGTCCAATGTCGATTTGGCCAGCACATGCAGCTGGTGAACGATTATCACAACAAACACATACGCTGCCTACTCGTTGGAACAAGCTCTCGTGTTTGCCCGTCGGACAGGAAGCTGGTAAGCCCTTGTCCAAGATATATAAATAAGACAAATTGCAATGCAGCCAAAACCTGATGTTACAGATACAAGTACAGCATGTTGGCGTTCTCCCGACATTCCTACAGGGCATTATGTGCTTCGCGGATTATTATTATTTTTTTAATGATCAGCTTTTGTTAGCCCTTTGCTCAGTTTCACGCCTTTGACGCTGTTCGCTGTGAGAGAGGCGCTAGAAAGTGCTTCCATCGGTAGAAGCGCACGCGGCGCCACGTGCGCTTCCACTAATAAGAGAGGAGTGTTCGGTGACGTGTCACAAAGCTCCGTTCTCTGTAACACCACCAGATGATGCTGCCCTCCGCGCATCACTAGAGTGCTTCGGCACCACGTCTGGTGGCATCGAGGCACCCTGCGCGTCACGGACAGCGAAACCCACCGATTGCGCTTGCAGTAGCGCGGAGGTTTTGCCCCATCGCGGTCGCGCCTCCCCTTTTTCTTCATGAGTCAGTGTCGTTTGCCGAGCCGTCACGCCAACCAGATGGTGTTTGCCATCACGGCGTCGGCAGGGCAGGTGGCGGCACCTCGTTCGGCGTGCTGCTGCGCTAGTATGCGCTTAGAAAGGCAGCGGTCACGCGATCATTGCAGAGGAGCTTAGTAATTTAAACTAGAAGGCTACGAAAAATCATTTACAATGAAATGTCACGGAGAAAGCAGGACCTTCATACTTCGTTCCCTGATAGGAGGAGAAAAAGAAAGGGAATGACAGGGATTTTGGCCAACTTAAGTACCCTGTGATGGGGAAAGGACTAAAGGGAATAAAAGGTGACAGAAGGAATATAAAATAAAGGAAAAAAATGAACACGATAACGCCATGCAACGCGCTACAACGTTCATAGTCAGCCGCACAATTTGCAAGTATACTTAAGAATCTGAACATCGCATTTAAGGCCATGAGTGCCGAAACCCGCCTGGGCCTGGGTTCAAGGGCCAATCGTTCAGTTTTTCAAGCGCGATCGCGAGCATTTTTCTTGTTGCACTGTATAACAGGGACAGTTACAAAGGAGATACTTGATCGTCCCCTCGCAGCTGCAGTTGTCGCAAGCAGGGCTGTCAGCCATTCAAATGCGGAAGGAACAGGCGTTCGTAAATGCCACGCCGAGCCACAGGCGGGACAGAAGTGCTGCTTCCGTTCGTGGTATCCCTGGTACCACGAAGACAGAGTTCTAGACGTGTTGGATCCAATCTGTGGAGACGTGCGTTGGTAAATTCCCTTGTTTTCCACAATGTCAGTGTAAGCTCGCTCGCCAGCGAGCAAAGCTTTGTGGCTGCATCTGTTCTCTACAGCGGTATTTGTGTGCAGTGGGCGCCATCGTGCATGGCCCCGATTGGGCATCGTCATCTGCACTTCCGTTAGCAGAAATTGCGCAGTGACGCTGTGTACACTGATAGATTATATGTTTCCCGTTGTCGATTGCGTGATGGTGAAGTACTCGGATGTTTGCGAACCCGCCGTAGTGGCTTAGTGGTTTTGGCTTTGCGCTGCCGTCGATAGTGCAATGTGGAAATGGAGTTTCCGCGTTGGCTGAATGCTTGAATAACGAAGAAGTCTTTCTTCTTTGTTGTCTCTTTTGTTCAATGTAGTTGTGTTCTGAAAACTTATGAATACGAGGGACTGAGTTCTCAAATATGTTTTGTTCTCAAGGGCTTGCACCTGCCCTCGCGAACAGTAGCACAAGGTTATTTTGGTGCATACAGGCCTTTGTGTAAAACAGGAGTTTGGGTTGTCATTTAGGCGAGGCACCCCATATTGTCAAGTTATTCGATGAGCGCTTTTGACGAATGCATGTTTTGAAACGCTAACTGTAATTCAACGCTACTTAGTTACTCCTCTGCGCATTAGCGATCACCTCGCTGAACCTATAGTAGTCTTGCGCAGCGATGCACGGTTGTTGTGAGACGAAGTACAGGTCGTTCACTCGCTGCTGTGCTGCCGTGGCGCCGTGTAAACACTGCCTCATCACGGCGGCCCGTCGTCCAGATTTGAAGTGTTTAGCGCACATTCTCGGGTTACACTTCGGGTCGCCTCTGCTGCTTGAAGGGAAACAACGTACGAGACAGAGTTACGAGCATGGAGGCTCTGTAGTCAGCGGGGAAAAGGTAGAGGCTTTCGAGGCGGGTGTATACTGACCCGCATAAGCCATTTTTCCAGCTGGTCTGCCTTAGCTCGACTTATGCTTCAGTGCACGTGTTTATCTATCTACGCTGTTGCCATACTCTTACGTATACAGCGATTCTATTGGAAACCGCTCTTAGATGCGGTTGTCGGTATAGGACTAGCCGTACATGGTATCGACCCTATGGTTTCTACACAAATGCGTTTCGCGCTTTTGTGAGGAACGAACGTGCGTCAAAACGCTCAGACGACGCGTCGCAAAGATGACTAATTCAAGAGGTTTGAGATGCGTCGTGTCGGACGCCGCGTCGTGCCATGCGTCTCCCGCTTCGGGCTGGAGCGATCTGTTGGAAGCTTAATGGATGCGACTGCTGGCATGGCTACTCGTGTGCGGAATCAGATGGCTTTTGTACACACGATTCGCGCGCTTCAAAGCGCACCTCGATGCAGCCACTGATGGTCGCCGTGGGGATACCGCGATGAGAAGCGCAGATACGTCCGCAACGTCGCTGACGAGGTGCTGCAAAAGTTCGCCCAGCTGGCGCTGCGATCTTGGAGCTACCATGGGAATGATGGGTAACCTATGTACATCTATTTGCCTAATTTTCGCGCTTCTGGCTTCAGACGTTCCCGTGACTTTTGTTTTATTACTTTTTAGCTGTCTATATTATCATAAATCTGTAAGTAAAAATATTTTTCCTACACGTACGAAGACAATATGTTCTTATGTTCATGCGTAATAATTCCGAATTGTAGCATTTATAACGCAACGTTTCGTTGTAGACGATAAATTTGCAAAGTCGCAACGCTGTTCGAGGCCAGAAGGATGAAGCTTAGGCAAATTCATGTGACTGAACATTGACAATCCCGTGCTTGCTGCACCGCCATGTTTGAAGCTCCTGTATAGACACTAGTGCCAGAGTTCTCTCTAGCGATATTTGTTTGAAACGCTGTATATCGACACCATTGCGTAATCGCGCGTGCACATGGGTCACCTGAATGCACGGGCGGCTATACGGCGAATGCTGCTGCTGTTGCCGATATACCGTGTGCCTATAGCGTCCAGCGTTTTGCTTTAAACGAAGAAATAGAACGAAAAAAATTAAGTTTTTTCCGGGAATTCGTTTTTAACGGAAATATATCAGTTAAATCAAATTTACTAGGGAGCCAAGTCACGATCGACACGGGGCCGCGAGTCGGCCATTCACGTGCCAGGTGACAACGTGCCAGGCTAAGTTTACGCACCAGGCTACCGACCCAGCACTCCTTACTTTTTTTTCCCTATTATTAGTAACCCGTTTTGCCTGAAGCTGAGATGAAGCGACGAAATTCAGAACCGGAAGGAAGGGGGGGATGAGAAGAGGGGTCGGAGGAGTCGTGGCCGGCGAGTCTTTGCCGTCTTCGCGCTGCGGCCATGGCGGAGGATGACTGGCAAGTGCACTGATGCTGACGCGGCGTGGTATCTGCGTAGTCAATCTTCGTTTCTGTTATTCGCTGGAACTATGCGCCCATGCAACATTACAAATGAAGCCTCTTTCTATTTGTCTTTATATATAAGATGCACTCGCTCGTAAAGCCTGGATGGTCACATCGCCGTATGTGCCTTTGCTAGATTGCATCTCGAAAGCTTTATTATTCTGTGTATTAGATGCAACTACAGTGTTGAGCAGGATCTGCAGCCATACAGTAGGTTTCAGCGTCAATGAAAATATTCTAATAAACATTCATTGAAAAAAAAATGATCCAGTTAGCTCGACGCGAAACGTTATCCACCGGAAAAGCCGGAGTAAACTTATCTGGAGAAATATATTCGCCCCCCACCCACCCACAAGAGAAAATAAAAAAAAAAGAATCAGGTGCGACCATTCACATGAATGAGGCTAGGGGTAGCTTAGGAAAACTTATGGAGACAGGGCCGGAGATCGCCCTTGGCGGATGCCTGGTCTTCGCCCCTGCTGCCATGCAGGCTTAATGCACTGCAAGCGTGACAGGTCAGCGCAGAACCGCCGAGGCGTGCAGCAGTGCACAGTCTTCCTGTAACCGGGCTACGCTGCTGTATACGGCTAAGACAGCACGGGACCCGGTCTCGGAGCACAGTGTTGGGTCCACAGAAGAAGGAAGAACAGCGCAGGAAACGCCTTGTTAGGTCCGCAAACTTCAAACAGCGCGTGAGAATGAAAGGAGAGCGCTACTATTGAAACGAACGACTAGATGGTTAAAAAAAATATTAGGAAAGGAAACAGAAGACCTCGGTTCTCTCACAAACAAGCTCTCGACCAAACTAAAATGCGTTTCGGTAGGCTTAAGGAGTGCTCGGCGGGCTCGTTCAGCGTGACTGCAGAGGGTAACTCAGCGCCAGCAGATAAACGAGGAAGTATTTGTGTGCGTCATGGTTATAGTTCCGCAAATGGTGCGATCCTGCCACTTGAACCGTAGCTCAACCACAGCGACGTTCGAGCCCTCTGGTGGTGGATCAATGGGCGTCGCGTTTTGTCGTGCGAAGCTATAAAATGTCAAGGTCGTGCATTCAGCAACAAATGTGGAATTTAATCGAGCCTGCGCGAGGCCTTGGGTTTTAGGGACA
The DNA here is from genome assembly GCF_023375885.2 of Dermacentor andersoni. Classification (NCBI taxonomy): domain Eukaryota; kingdom Metazoa; phylum Arthropoda; class Arachnida; order Ixodida; family Ixodidae; genus Dermacentor; species Dermacentor andersoni. The sequence continues at coordinate 173,194,367 of NC_092820.1, forward strand.
ATGGGGGAAAGGTGAATGGACCTGGGGAGCGACGCAGATGATAGTATGACTGAAAGAGTAAGGCCGCAAATGAAAGGAAAGCATGTAATGAAGCTACATCTTTATTTTGAATAGTTTAGCTGGAACGCCTTTTGTATGTGTGTCTCCATGTGTGCACGTTCCTTCTTTTCTTTGTTCTTTTTTGCGTTTTCCTCTCTGTCATCTTTCTAACCCCTATCCCCCATCCCCAGTGTAGGGTAGCAAACCGGAGACTCATATCTGGTTAACCTCCCTGCCTTTCCTCTTCATTCTCTCTCTCTCTCTCTCTTAGCCTACTGGACAAAAGCATTTAAGTATTAAGATGCACTGGTAACGTGAAAAAAGCCACGACCTCGTTTCGAAGGCAATTTTCACATCATCATCACCGCCTACCGTTCTAAAGCGATATAGCTTGCGCGGAAGAAGGAGAGTGGTACCACTCGCGGGGTACACATGTGTATGTCGCCTAATGGATAGAGCATCGGGTTATTGCGAGAGATGGGACATCGGACACGCGACATCCTTCTTTCTTCTTTACCTAAGAGGCCGCAAACGAGTCGAGGCATAAAACTACCTACCAGAAAGTGTCTGGTAAGAGGCAAATAATACTTCGCGTTAAAATCTCGGCAAACCGACCGAAATCTAGGACGACGTAGGCTTGTGGTCTCGACCGCGCAAAGCCTCGTGCAGAGCACAGGCGGGCTCGCGAATGCACGGATCGAGGCGACCGGGCCCAGATTTATTCGGTCATTAGTCTTCGTTTAGTGTGCAGATGAGGTGCTGTCTTGTTCATTGTTCCTTCGGCAAGGGCTTGGTCCTTCCGTGGGCGAAACCCGTAACACTGCGCGGCTACCGACTGCTATGCGACGCGGGTGGGCGGCAGCGCGCCATGCAGCCGAGGTGGAGCGACCACCGCAACGTGCGGCTCTTGTACAAAGGGCGCCCCGTGTGCCCTGCTGGCTGTGCGCCAGTTCCGTGCAGTAAACAAGTGCGAACTTCGTCGATAAGGCTTCTCCCGGGGTCTACCGCGCACGCAACACGCGCGGCACATGTGCCCTCGTAAAGGCCTGTTTAGACCTGCTGTAAAGGCGTTTTATAGACCACTGTGTCGGGTTGTAAGTTGTGGTTATTTGATTGGTTGAAAGTACTTTACTTTTAAAGCAGCTAATGAACTGGGTTTCTGTGGCGGAGGAGGGCCCGTTGTGAGATTGCACTTGGTTTTCTCGATCCCAGGATGGTGTTTTGGTCGTCCGCGTCAGCCGAACAGTTCTGCTGTGGGTGGACTCCGTCAGAAGAGGGTTAATCAGCCCTTCTACGCCGCTCTGAGCAGACAGCTATGGCTCCCATATCTCTCAAATAAAAGTTGTGTGTTAGATTTTATGAGCAGTGGGTTAAATTGACTGATTGTGGTTCATGGCGCTTGATGTCCCTGAGCAATACATAGGCTACGGCAAACGACATGGTTGAGAAGTCTGGACTAAGCTTTACTGCTTGGGGTGCTTTAATGTTGCACCCAATGTTTGGAACACGAGCGTTTAAGCATTCTGGCACGGCTGAAATGCCGCCGCGGCTGCCAGCAATAGAACCCAAGGTCCTGTTTTCAGTGCGAGAACGTCGTAGCAACTGTGCAACCATAATTATCAATTTTAGGTTTTGCGTGTAACCTGTACTTATATTGCAGAGGAAAGCTAATTTATAGACACGCTATATACGTCCCGTAGGCTGCTTTTACGACCAATATATTTTGTGTATCTATAACGCGTAGAGATTTAACTGAAAGTGTTAGACCATAAGCCCACAGGAAAGTGTATCTTGTACGCGGTGTTGTCATAAGCTGTGGATTCGCATTTCTAAGTTCTATTTAATAAAGAAGTGTATTGCCGGTGAAAGGCAATCTATAGACTGTGTGCACTCGATAGATATTTTCTATCATAAATTCTTAAACATATTACATAAATGTCTATAGACCTTACAGAACAGTTCTATAGGCTTCCCAGAGGGTCGCAAAGTAAAATTTTCTCGGATGTATCCTCTCATCCAACTGAAGTGAGCTTTGGTCAGACACTGTCATTATCGTCAGCCTATGGAGGTCTCCCCTTGTGGTTTGAGTTCCCATCAGGCACCAATAGCGGTAAATTAATCTCGTTGGTTCTTAAGTTGTTAGTTGCACTGGTTGGTAGTAAACAGCATTCGTTGATTGTTAGTACGCTGAATTTGGTGGTTCGCAGCACGTTCGCTTGACTAGCTTCTACTTTGCTTTGTCACTTTTGATACCCGCTCAGTCCTTACTGCTCTTGGCACACCGTGCATTCACGACGACACAGACGACATCAGCGCGACTTATGACGAGTTTTCGTGTCCAGCTGTCAGAGAACGGGATGCAAAACGTCACACAAAATTGCGAATAAACGTCATTTATGTCGCGAGCTATCTACAACAACAAATTAAAAAAAAACTAATAATATGGATTGCGAACATCGCTCTGAGCTGAATATATCTTTCTACGGGGAATAAAGAAAGCAAAGCGAACAGGATAGACACTATATATATGTTCGCATTGCCTATTTGCTTTCCTGGAATCTTTTTCCCTCTCTCTCTGCACAATGTCCACAATGTATTATCAACTAGCCCAACAGTCAACCATGGAACCATGCTGGGACCACACTGCGAAAATATCATTTTTAGTCATTACGCGTATGTTTAATGGTTTGCTGGGATACCGAGACAGAAAGGTCAACAGCAACGCTGGTAGTTGCTTCTGGAGGGGCAGACTTCGAACCAGTATAGGTGAAAATCTCTATTGCAAGACAGTTTTTGGCGAGGAAATTGTAGGACTATGAATAGAACAGAACATTTTATTTCTGCGCAGAGTAATACAATGAGGCTGTGTGCATCATGTGGATGCAAGGCAAATATTAGATTTATTACGTGCGGGTTAAGAGGATATGCAATCCAGGGCAATAGTAATCGTTTTGTATGCTGACTGAGTGTGCAGTGAGCACATCCCATTGCCGATTCTCTATGTCTTTTGATGAGCTCTTCTACGTTGATAATAATCCGCCCCTGTCTCTATACGTGTGACATGTGCGTGCTATTGTGCGTTGCTTTTAAGACATTTGCACCAGATTGTGGTGTGTGTGTGAGAGAGAGAGAGGGGGGGAGGATGCTAAAATGCTAAAACAATAAAGCTATGTCGTGTGCGGAGCGTTCTATACACTGTATTCAACACTTGAATGGATCCCGCACCACCAAATCTTTGGCGTCGACAGCACGCTTTCCTGCACCCAACAGACGACGCCGTGCGCGCACAAAGACACATATATCAACACGGGGCCACGCGCCAGCAGCCGGCCGGGGCACCATGTTCTCCCAGGCGCCGCAAACGTTCTTCCGCGCACCGACCCACGCAGCAGGTAAGAGGAACGCGTGTACACCGCGAACCACCGTTCGTTCGGTCGCACGCCCTCTGCATGCATACAACGCCGCTGGCGTGCCGCTGCTGGTTTTATCAAATGAGCCGCGCTCGTCAGGTTATTGAAGACGAAGGGGAGGAGTACGAGAGAGGTCGCAGACGTGCGCACCTGTCTTTTGCCATTTTCTTGAAATGTTACGTTTATTCCTAGCGGCCGATTCTTGGCCTCTCCGCCGTGGGGTGTGCGTGCGTAAGTTGGGTACAGCAACAGCAGCAAGCAGCAACACCAACGACAACAACGTTGAGGCGGGGGAGGTGGTGGAGAGGCCTATAAAGACCTCTCTTGTGGAGGAAGCGATAGCAGGCGTTGTCGATACAAATCCTTGGCGTCTCTATTGTTCCCGCCCACGTGTGCAGTGTAGGATATCGCGCGATATTGGCTCGCTTTTCGCTTTATCGACCGCGGGCATCGCCGCTGAGGCTCGAGGGCAGCGGTAGCAACGCTCGCGTTCGATCCGATCCGGGCGCGGTCGAAAGGAAAGGTACAAGGGGGAGGGAAGGGTGGAGGCCACCGGGCGACGTGTTCGCGCACCGGCCTCCTTCGCCGCTCTGCGGCTTCGCGCCCGAGCGGCAATTAGGCGCGGCGCATCGCGGCACGCTCAATTAGGGCTGCGCCGTAATTGTGTGCGCGCGCGCGCCCGCTCGGCTGTTGATGCAGCGGATGTGGCTCGCTCGGAGACCGCGGTGGCCGGCCTTTGGACGGCGCCGTGCTTTTGTTCTGACACGATGGGCAGCGCCCACGTGCTATTATGGGGAACACCCGCCTGCAGCAGTGGTTCCCCGCGGGCTCGTGAATTAGGCTTCTCTGGTGCGGCTCGATTTCCGGTCTCGGCAACCACCGTGTTTCGACCGGGAGCGGAATGCGCACAAGAAGAAGAAAAAGAAAATACAGATGTTTCTTGCGCGTTGACTCCGACGCACGATTAAAAATTGAGCCTGAATACAATGATCGGCTTTTCCGTGGAGCCTCGAAGCAGTGCAACAAAGATCGCCGCGCGGAGTCGACAGCATCGAAACTTGCGTAATTTTCGCAGAGACGTCGATGTCCGTACTTTAGTTACTTTATCTAATACTAAATTTTTGCGCGATAAGATATTGAGATTTCTTTTATTCGGGCGACGCGAGGACCACAGTTTTATGATTACTGTGCGTGGGCATCGCATCTGCGCAGCCGGACACCTTTCTCTCTCTTTCTTTTTTGTTTACTGCGCCAGAAGTTGAAAACCTCGGAAGTCATTTGTGTCACCGTCACCAAGCCGGGGTGTCAGCCTGGGACCGTCGACAAAAAAGAAAGACGTGGACAGTGCGTGTGCCATGTCTTTCAGTCTTCTCCGCGTCGCTTGGTCGCTACGGTCGCAGTAAGTGTAGCAAGCTAAATAGCCCAAATGTCCGTCGTCAGGCGGCCTTCTCTTCCTGAGCTTGACCCTGATTGCCATGGGTGAAGTACGGAAATTTTCCCACCACCGGAAGTCGAACTCATAATACGCCCGAAGCAGTTTAATGCCGGCGGCGCAATTTACGATCAGAGCTTGGCATTCTGTGCGGGTTCCTCTGCGCCACACACACTCTGAGAGTAGCGGCACTTATTTGTTTATTTCGGAGGTCCCAACAGTCAAGACTGTAGCCGACAAAGAGAATATTTTGTTCATCGCAAAACACGTTCTTCTTGAGAACATGTGATATCCTACTTCTGTGGCACTGGTTTCAGAGCAGGAATGGTCTCCGAAGTCTGCTCAACTTTTTCTTTCTTTCGCATAGTACATTGTTACTTAACGGGGTTATCTGCTGTTCGCGTGTATTTGGGTTGTTTTGCTCAAACTGTGTTATGTAGTTCCTTTACCGCTTACTTTGATCTTATCTTCTATCTGTCCTGCTATGTGTTTGCATTTTCACTTCGCCTCTGAACAGGAAACGATTTATAATATAATATAGTCAACTTATATACTTGTCAGGCCGGTCATCTCGTTCATTTGCTCCCTTGTTTGCTCCTTGAGAGTCAGTCAGTTCGTTGTCCGGCTGCTGCAGGTGTTCTTTTCTTTTTCTGCACACTTTGGGGGCACAACGGCCGCAGATGGTAAGCATCCGCTGCAGATGCGACAACGCCACTTGGGCGTGACTCAGAGCCCTGGGGTATGCTCCAGGCCCACGTGACGACAGGTGTGAGCACCACACTCGCCTGAAGTTACGTGATAGAGATTTCCTCCACGCTACAAAGATTAAGAGGCCGGGAGCAGACACACGTGGTTATCATATTCGATCAGATTCGTACCTCACGATGCCTTTCTTTTTAATCTTGTTGGCGATGTGCATTATTGCTGAACTCTCTGTGCTGTCACAAGCCTCTCTGTCTCCATTCATGAAACTTGGTGAGATCTTAAGTATAAAACTAGCCAGCTCACTTGTCGCCATTCTGCTGCTCCAGGCTGTACTGGCATTCCTCGTCGCATGGTGATCGCTATAGAACTTTATAAGTCCGTAGTCAGAACAGCATGAAAACAAGTAACGACGCACATGAAATCGGATGACACACGCTGTGTCTTCCTCCTGATCTCAGCAACATAATTATTTGTCTGTGTATGAATTTCCTTTTGCCCTTTTCTTCTTTGTGCTCCTTCTAACCCCTCTCTCCCAACCCCAGCGTAGGGTAGCAAAGCGTGGACTAATATCTGGTTAACCTTCCTGCATTTCCTCTTCATCTCTCTCTCTCTCTCTCAATGTAATGAATTAATGAGTGATTATTTTCGCATATATATATATATATATATATATATATATATATATATATATATATATATATATATATATATATATATATATATATAAAATTTATATTACTTTTATTTATTTATTTATTTATTTATTTATTTATTTATTTATTTATTTATTTATTTATCAGGCATTAAATTGATACGGTGATATATTGAAGATATGCAAACTACAAGCATACACTATGCGCAACGTAATGATGCGCATGGCGTCCATCTTTAATCACCATTAGAGCCTCAATCTGTGGGGTGCAGAATTGTGATATGAGTTAGGCACGATATGAATTACGCATTGTAACTACATTATGCGCACATAGCAAAAAGACAAATGAGCCAAGCTATTGGACGGGCAACAATACAAAAACAGAAATATACAAAAATAGGTACAATGCGCTGTGTAAAAAATCAGAAAAGCAGTGGATGAGATGCAATAAAATCACGTTAAGTGGTGGAGGGCAGACCAGTGAATGTGCCTCTGTATTCGTTTATGCCTGACCTTACAGTGTCGAACTTATAGATGAGGAAGGATTCGCTGATTTTCCGCTCATGGTGCGAGCTAAAACCGGATTCTAATACGGTTGCCTTAATTTTATCAAAGAATTGACCAGGCATCATGACATGTTTTGACAGGGGCAATTTGGGAAGTGTCTCGGCGTGGGACAATATGGTTATTAGATCGCGTTCTAAACGACGTTTCTGTTTGGTCAATATATTGCATGTTACAGATATCGCATTCAAGCATGTATACTGTATCGGGACTGTCACAGATCAAATTGCCCCCGATTATTAGCTGAAAGCCAGTGGACGAGCTGGTGACGGTTTGCGTCGTTGCCATGTGCGCACACACCTTGCACCGCGGTTTCCCACAAGGAGCGCAGCTGTTGTGTTTACGGAACGCGAGCTTTGAAGACGAAAGGATATCGCGGAGGTTTCTTCACCGTCTGTATAGACGATCCTCGGTGGTTCTGGAAAAATATTTTCTAAGCATTGGCTTTGTGTTAGGGTGTTACGGTGTCGTTTCAATATAGCAGGTACTTTTAGTGCGGACGCAGAGTAAGTCAAAACGAAATTAGCCTGGCATGTATTGGGAGACATGGGATTGGCGTTAAGGAGATCGACCCGGTTTAGTTGGTCTGCGAGCTTTATGGCGTCATCAACATTCCCGGTGGGTATTCGCGTTGAATTAAAAAAACTTTTATTTCTTGACAGTTTGAAAGGAACTCATCGCGGTTGGAGCATATTCTTTTAATCCGACGTGCCTGGCTATAAGGTATTCCCGTCTTGCAATGTCGGACGTGACTGCTATGGAAATGTAAGAGTTCGTGCCTGTCGGTAGGTTTGCGGAAAAGCTTAGTGCATAGCCGTCCTTGACAGGCTATGACGGTAACGTCAAGGAAGTTTATAGTTGTGAAAGAGTAATGATGAGAAAAGGTAATGGGCATCGTTAAAGTTGTTAATGAAACTTAAAAGACGCTTCGCCATGTGGCCAAATCATGAAAATGTCGTCTATGAAACTCTTATAGAAGGATGGCTTTAATGGTGAGTTGTTAACAAAATTATCTTCCAATATATGCCCATAAATATATTAGCATAGTTTAGACATACGCTAGTGGCCATAGAAGTTCCGTTAATCTGGACATAGCGCGAGTTATTGAATTCGAAATTATGTAATTCCAGGATAAGCTTCCCGAGAGTACCAATAGTTTCACTGTCAATTGGCTTGTCAAAATTACATTCCCAGTAGGCCTTTATGAGAGCAGAAATGCCATCGGAGTGTGGTACACCCCCCCCCCCCCCCCCCCCCCCCCCCCCCATATATATATATTGAAGTGAAGTTGAAGGACATTCGGGCTGACTGGGCTTCACCACAAGGAAAAATAGAAATTAAGTGACAGAAAAATGCTTAGCAAAACAAGTTCAGTAAACAGTAATGTTACAGCAAAAACCAGAACACGCGTGAAATCTACTAAGGTGTGCGATTTAAAAAGGAAGGCATAGTATGCGTTAGCTCTCCTTCAGTTAATCTGCTTGATAAGAGGAAGGAATTTTCGGACGGGTGTCCACGTGTTTTGCTAGACCTTGTGGCACCCCATCGTGTGTAATCACATTAACCAAGTTTCTCTTCCTGTTCCATTACCACCACCTCCTCTCAAGGTAATTAATTTCTGTGCGTAGCACGCAATAAGCGCTAGTCCAGGTCGGCGCTTCGTCGTTCGTCCCCTTACCCTGTCTGCGGTTCTCGCTGCTTTCCTGCGCGCTCTGACGAATACATGTATGCAAAGCTTAAAGTCTCCCTTCAGTGAAGGGGGAGGGCTCTCATAGGGCAATGACCAACATAGCGCGCGCACACGCACGCACACACAGTCAACCGATCAATTGCGACTAAATCATTATTCGAGAAATTGGAGAATTCGAATTGCCCCGCAAAAGGCACCAGTGGTAATAAAATAATTTCCAGCGTTTTGTCGAATTGGTGCCGCAGTGCTACAGTTGACCCGCGCCGATGCCGTTGTTTGGTTTATAGAAAAGCAGTTTACAAGACTTACTAAAGGCAGCGCTAGTGTCTACGGCCGCTTCAATCTTGGCGGTTCAGCCAGCGCGGGAAAGATGATGGGTTTGTGCACCCACTGGCCTCTCGTCGCGCAGCTGGCCGACGTTCCGAGGCTGACAGCGTTGCTGCGATCAGGGTGGCGTGTAGTTCGACATCGACGTGACTTTCACAACGGAGCATGGGCCAGGAATTAGATGGTTGTATAAAACGTACAGATCATAATAACCACGCGAATGAATTAAGTGAATAGCTAGAAAAAGTGGAAGAGCGCCCCTCCCCTCATCCTCCACGAAATTTCGTTAATCCTTATGAGAGTGCCAAGAAAGAGAAAAACGCTACAGTCAAAATTGCAGCCCTCTTTCACTCTAACATCCTGGCTACAGAATCATGCATGTCTGTATAACGTCTATGAAAATAGTGCATGAGAAAAACGTAATTTTCGTCTCACAGCTCCTCTTGCATTTTCTTTATCTTAGTTATTATTATTAGTTTAAAAACGCAAGGATCATACTGCTCAGTTAGTTATAACACCAATTAGCATCACTCACTGGGAGATTACGAGAAATTTATCAAGTTAGAGCTGCGTAAAAAGAAATTGGTGGTGCATGATTCGCCACTTCAATGGTATCAGCAACATATCTTATGATTCGTGGGTTGATACGTCTTATATAATGAATATTATGAAACATGGCACGTACCGAGTGACACATGCTCAATGACTCAAGTTGGCATGAAACGTGTTTGTGGCACTGCGGCATATCTTGTTTATGACATGTGGCATATATTTCCACATACCTAGTGGCAAAATACCCTGTGACCCAATTTGGGGCCAAAGCCTGTTTCTTCGAATAGCGGCACACACACCGGGGCACACACCCAGGGCCTCGAGCTCGTGTTAAAGTGGGTCATTGAAGAGCGGCACATGCTTTGTGGCACATACCCGGGGACCAGAGCTGATGTCAGAAATTCATTGAAGTGCACCACACGCCCACAGTTACGTACCCAGCAACGCAAGTTGGCCCGGCGGTTGGTTTTGAACCCGGTTCCCCCGGCCCAGCAGCCCAGCACTTCACTTATTTAGGCGAAAGCCTTAGATTGCTCATGGGTCGAAAAATTCGTTGTCCGGCGTTTTCGCACCAAAATTCGAGCGAAACAACTTGGAGATATGGGTGAACCGGCCATATCTCCAATTTGGATTCCAGTTGACATCGGGAAGCAGATCACGGTCAAGCCCGCACAAACAGGGACAAAGTGAGGAGCAGACAACACAAGCGCTTACTTCCAACTGATGGTGTATTTACAAAATTGCATCATATGAACACTTCCCTTCATGACGTCACAAGACCCAAATGCCGACATCAGGAGGCCATGTTCAGAAACTTAGTTTCTGAACATGGCCTCTTAGTCTGACCGATATAGCTGGAACCAGGCACGTACCAAGGCGCAGCCCCCCCCCCCCCCACCGCCAGCCAGTGTTCCTTCCGGGAGGCTGCAAATAATTCGTACTTCAAACTTTTCCTGTTACCCAAATAAAGCGGCAACCACAGAAATAAGTTTATTAGCGCGTAATTTTATACCTTTTGCCTCGCCTATTATAGTGGAGTGGCCAAAGCCTAATTCTTTATTGAACTGAAATAACATGCTTGCTTTGCTGCAAGTATTTGTTGTCTAGTTTCACTTAAGTTGGCAGTGAAGTTCTATGAGTAAAATGGGTTCAGCAGTGAAACGAACTGGCCCCCCAGACTTTTGAAGAGTGAAATGCTCAGACTCCATACACTTTGTCCATGTCTGTTGCACATCTCATTGCTTTCGCCGATGAAAAGACTCTTTAAAGAACAGCAGACGCACCGGAGGTATCAAGTACGACGCCATTTTGAAAAGGCCGCATGACGACGATTTTGTTTGCTTCTGTGATTGGCTGGCGAAGTAACACAACTCCGCGCGGTCTGTGTGCCTTGGTTGCCAACTACTGTTTTCTTTAAGTTGTATTCTACTAATCTTTATGTTACACTTTGGCTTCTTTACTTGTTCTCGGCAGTGTTTTTCCTGCGCTTTTTTTCTGCGCAAGTCCATTTGACGTAGTTCCTTGTCTGCCAAGTAAAGGAGAGGTGTGCCGCACAGGCGTACCTGTAAAATACACCTTATTTCTTTTCTCTTCTGTGGGTTTACGCGTTTTTATGGCGAATGGTGGACGTTATTCACATTTGTACTGGTAAAGTACCGCCACCCCACTTAATCGCATAGAAGTTACCTTGGGTTGCCCCCCACCCGCCCGAAAAATAATCCTGGGTACGTGCCTGGCTGGAACCACACAGTAAGGGCACTTCATATACCACGCCAGACAAACACGTTACAGAAGGATCATGACGTTTGACAGTGCACGGCTCTTTCTTTTTCTGGAAAAGATTAGTCATTTGGCAAAGATTCCCTAGCTTCTCAATTGCTACGATTTCCTATCTTTTTTAGGCTGTGCGAGGTATTATGCATGTACGGAATTACTACAGTGCGGAATCTATTTTCTTCTTGAAAGTATCTTTTATTTTTGTTCCTTTTTCAACTACCCCTCAGCTATAGATACTACTATAGAAGAAGGATTGCAACATTCGCGAGAACAGCGCTAGGAGCTGATTTACAGCGACTGGGAAACCATAGTTAGAGTGGAAGCAAAGCGCGGAAAGGACGATCGACAAATCGATCGATTACCAACCAGCCCAAGGCTATACTCTTCTGGGAAACCATATTCGCTTCCTTGCATTAAAGAAAAAAAAATGTCCACATATCTAAATACATTCGCATTATTAAAATCTTTGAGGCCGTGAAAAATTAGTCCGTCACAATGGGCTTAAAAAATGTCGCTAAGAACCGCAGCTATGCATGAGCCTCTAAAGATCCCCACCTTATGAATGAAGATCTAGTCATTCCATTCAGCTTAGTCTTCAGGTGAAAGCTTAGCAATTCAAGGAACCCTTCTGTGGACATACCTACTGCATTCTGAAATGCTACCGAGTCAAAGCTATCAATGCACTCTTCTACGCAAAGGAGGAGTTTGCTTTGTGGCAAGGAGTAGTATAAATCTTTTATGTCCAACGAGCAGGCCAGAAAACCTTTGTCAAAATTATTTTTCATGAACCTAGAACCTTTTCAGAATTGTCGATTTGCAAGGGACTTTTTGGAAGTGATTTGGAAGTGTTTTTTTACTATACCCTTTTTAAAGAAATTCGGAGTTTTTCGGTGCGTTTCAATTGAACATGCGGTTACGTGCCCCAAAATCGGTATTATTTTCGTGGTTTTATTCATTTCTCCCAATTTCTTGGTAATTGTCCTGCAATACCAGAACGCACTGTCAATATTTAAAAAAAAATAAAAAAAATTCATTGAGCAACTGGTACCAAAATCATTGTCGCTGGTTACAAGTTGTTTAATATATACAAGCACACTTTCCAATTTTTGCATTCGCAACTGCGGCTCTTTGTTCGGGACGCGCAACATAGACGACGCCTTTTCGACGTTCGCACTAGACACTGGTAAGGCTAGGAGATACAGCGCGCAACGTGAAAGAAGAGGCCAGTCGCAGGCATGGATGCGGCAGAACACCATCGGTTCCATAATTTCTTTCACATCACGTGCCTGATACCGCAAAGAGTCGATGTCAGGCTGCATCCGCCAGATGCTGACCCTCTCGCAATCCCACATTAAAAACCAGTGAAAAGCAGTTGGAGGTTTGGTGGCGTAAAAGTGGGGACGATACATACAGGGAAGAAACGTAAAAACCAAATTTGCCATAGACTGAGAATACAGCAAGCTCGACTTCGGTTTCAATCCATTGCCTCATTAGCGAGTGAATATTAGGTTTATATAGCTACAAAGTTTGACAGATTAGCATATATAATGAGCTTAGTGGAGCAAGATGTCACCCCGTCACAAAGGAGACGCTCTCCGAATTCATCGAGCAGAGGTCTGCGCGTGTTCATGGTGAGTTCTGACAAAGACAAAAACTCGTTGGCAGCTGTGCGAGCAGCATTCTGTAAACTCCTTCTTCCTCCGCCTCTACTTGCTGCACTTCCTTAGCGAGTAAACTTGTTTTAATTATGTTTTGGTATCTCAAGGCATGTTTGCTGCCCTTTGGCGCGTGGTTTTTCTGAAGATGTCATGCACTGCGGTGTTCGCTGCGAAGTGCACTGGCGAGTCCGATGAACAAAAGCCGTTCTCAAGTATGTTAAGGCTGCTTGCTATCAAAATCGGGGTTTCTCGCATACATTCGAATTCGGAAAAAAATTTACGGACGAGTGGTTTTCAGAGTTCATCATCATTGTCCGAAAATGCCGAACCCCAGTTATGTGATCTACCTCGTCTACGTTATAAGTAGTTAAATTTTATCTACATTTCTACGAAAAAAATCTAACACAGCAAAAGAAGACTGGAAAGATTCGTGCTCTCTTTTGGCAAGCACAGGAGCAAAGTGTTCTCGTGTTGCAAATATTATTCCACTGGTGATAATAAATTTTGCAAGTACACTGGGGCAAAATATGTACGCTTTTATTTGCATCCTCTGTGCTATTCTTTTTATTTGGAGTTGTTAAAGTATTCTGGCCTGTTCTCGTCCTTTTTAAACGTTTCTTTTAATTTTATTCTTGTCTTGTCGTCTTTTTTATTTCATTTTTATTTTTCTGTTTAGATTTACTGCAGTCCGTGTTCACCGCAGCGATCCGAGTCTATACCATGTAGGCGTCGCAGGAAAGCGTATATAAACTCGGTTTCTCAATTTATTTGTTCCGGAGTAACGAAGTTTCACTCTGCGACTACACCCTCATTTGCATAAACTCGGCCCGGATACGTCCACCACCGCACCACCGTCGTTCTCATCATCTGCCGGCGCCACGGCCGATAAGGGAGGCGGCCGAGGTGGGGCGGCGGCGGCGGGGGCTCGATAATTCTGTTTCAGTTTCGTCCTCCCGCCGCACCGGCGCTGCTTGTATGCGCTCGTTCTACCTGCCTCGTTATTGGCTCAAAGTGCTCGCCGCGTATCACTGTAGTCGCCTTCTTTGGCTACATTGTCTCTCTCCGTCACTGTATATATAGTATTAGAGTCGGCGGCGTGCTCCTGAGATGAAAGGAACTTGTCACTGATACACCGCAAGATTTTTTTTTCTTTTTCCACAGCATGCTGCACTTTTTATTTACTTCTTCATTTAGTCTCGAAACATTTCTACGCGTTGTATCTGCTGAAGATTAGGTTGCAATAAAACCGCGTTTTATTCACTTTGTGTCATTGTCTTTCTCCTAAGGTGGATTCAAGGCGAATGTCTTTCTTTCTTTTCAACTGCACAATGTTTGCATTTTCATTCTCATTCTCGTGTCTGTGTTTCGTAAGCTTGCGTTCTACGTCTCATTTTCATCCCCCTTTAGCCGTTCTTCTTTATTCTTCTTTATTTTTGTTTTGAACCGGAGAACTGGAGTGCTCTTCGCGCCTGACATAAAAGTTAATTTGTGGCCGACAGCTCGAGGATGGCGGTAGATCTTGGAGCCCCGAATGTCACTTACGTATGCTAACGCGCAAAGAGTTTGTGGGGACTCTACGGAGTGCATCGGTGCTTTGAACCCCGCGTAATTTCATTTGAAACTGATCTGGAACTGCGCGGTTTCCCATGAGAAATATACATTTGTGGTCGACGGTGGTGCACCTTAAGTTGCTAAAAGAATGGCTTCCTTGTGGCAGGCTAAAAGAAAACGAAGGTAAGCATTGAGTCATGCGTCAAAATTGTGATCGCTGTGAAGGGTTAGTGAACTCTGAGCGTGCGCCGCTCCTGCGTGCGCCGCTCCCGCTCCTCCGCCGCTCCGGCGCTCCTACTAAGCTACGAAACTCGTAATTCTTCGAGTTTCGTAGCTTAGTACACTCATCTAGCACAAGCTTTTCAACATTATGTGGACCATGCTTTTAATACATTCGTATATATATATTCGAAATTATGCCTCGTATATGCAGCACATCCTCGTACGCAGCCTATTGAAAGTTTCACGCGTGCAGCCTTGCGGTGGCTGTGCTTCTCGAAGCGAAAGGGCTCATCGCACCCGCTTGGTTTTCTACAAGAAACTGGCTTGGCTTCCAGATTGTGAGTGAGATTGCAAGGGGCAAAATATTTCTTATAACATTGTTTTTTTTTTATTTTTACATCCTTCTATAATTATAGCCCGACCTGCGTCTCTCCTTTTTTTTTTCTTTTCCAGCTTCTATGTCCTGTTCCAACTTGCTGACTGTATGCCTTGCTTTACTTTCGTCTTTGTGGTCTCTCCGCCTTGCTGTTTCTTTCTTCTTTACTTCCCTTCTCCTTATATTCAGCTTTTTTTTCTATGCCTTCTTTCCTAAAGGGTAGGCAGGCTTCGTGCGCCTCTCGGTGGCAGTGGCCAGCCTACTCATTTCCTGTGTGTGTGCGTTTTCATATAAAATAATATTAATTACAATAATACTTGCGTGCTTGAACTCCGTCTCGCCGACCACATGCAGTGAAAGCCGACTCGCCGACTCCGTGTAACTCGCGTCAGCCAACCAGAAAACTGATAGCAAGGACTTCTCCATTTCTCAGCCTCTGACGCCTACTGAATGAACAAGCGTCACGGAACGATTAGTAGCGCACAATGGGCGAGGCCTCGTCCTCCCTTCTATGGAATACGCAGCCGGCTATCTTTACTGAGCGGCCTTCGCTGCACTACACGGAGTCGGTAAGTATTAAATTCATAATTTCTAAACAATAATTATCATTAGAAATTATAATATGTGCCTTTGAAAATTCACTTTCACGAGACAGAGTGTTATTGTCAAACAGATGAAGTAAATTCTCATTCGCCGCCACCCCAACCACCACCACCACCACCACCATCATCATCATCATCATCATCTAGATAGATAGATAGATAGATAGATAGATAGATAGATAGATAGATAGATAGATAGATAGATAGATAGATAGATAGATAGATAGATAGATAGATAGATAGATAGATAGATAGATAGATAGATAGATAGATAGATAGATAGATAGATAGATAGATAGATAGATAGATAGATAGATAGATAGATAGATAGATAGATAGATAGATAGATAGATAGATAGATAGATAGATAGATAGATAGATAGATAGATAGATAGATAGATAGATAGATAGATAGATAGATAGATAGATAGATAGATAGATAGATAGATAGATAGATAGATAGATAGATAGATAGATAGATAGATAGATAGATAGATAGATAGATAGATAGATAGATAGATAGATAGATAGATAGATAGATAGATAGATAGATAGATAGATAGATAGATAGATAGATAGATAGATAGATAGATAGATAGATAGATAGATAGATAGATAGATAGATAGATAGATAGATAGATAGATAGATAGATAGATAGATAGATAGATAGATAGATAGATCACCACCTGTCACCATCTGTGTATACTAAATCGCCAACGCCTTTGAGCGTGCGTCAGTGCGTGCAATTGCAGTGACGCGGCGAAACACGCGCACAGGGGAAACGAGCCGTGAGAGAAGAGCGTCGACGAAAAGCGAGTGCGTCGAGTCTTTTATGCACCGCTTGCACTGCTTTGCATGAAGCGTTCGCTTCTTGCGGTGTTGTGCACAGGCCCGCCTCGGCTGCGGCCCCAAGCTCTGACGTACGTCCGCATACCCGCTGCCTGATTCAGCTCCTGGATCCTGTTTCCTCTCTTTACGCTCTTGTTTATCTGCTCGGGCTGCTTTGGTAAAGTGCACATCGCGAGTGTGATGAGCTATATAGCTCGTGCGAGACGTGGCTTGTGAGCGTTCATGTCGTACTAGCTTATGTAGCTCTATTCTTTTTTTTTTCGAGCTTACCGTGGCATATCTCTGTGCCGTGGTATTGTTCTCCCTGTTAGCAATCTGTATTACTTCGACAGAAGTTAAAAAGCTTCAAGGTACGCTTTCTGTATCCGTCCGTCCTTTCTGTTGCGCCTTCATTGTCGTCGTGTCGTTGTCGCCCTCATCCTCATCTTTATCCGCAACATATGTTGAGCGAACAACGGCAGGCAATTCAAACAGAAGCAGCGCCTATTACTGCGGGAGCGGTGTCCCACAGACTTGCGTTACTAGAATGGAGCGAAAACTACTTCATGGCCCGACGTGGCGGCGCCAAGCCTGTCCGCCTCGGGTCAAACGGGCAGTCATTATTGACCCATCTGACCCTTTCACGGTAACTGACTCACTGAGTGTTGTTGACGTTCGATATCATTAATCTCAGCTCGGCAGCAAACTACGGGTGCAAAAACGGTGATATTTTTGAGATTTCTTAATATTGGGGCGCCTATCTTATAATAACACACAGGTGGCTCACCATGTCACTAGCTTGGATTGGTGTGGCTTCACGCAGAGGGCACGTTTATTTGTTCAGGGTAGCCCGCGTCTTGAAACGATTGAAACTTTCCTTCATCTTCATGAACGCACGAATGCGTTAAAACGCTTCTGTGCGTCTTTCTCGACTCATATTCATGATCGGCCCTGATCACGTAGGGGATAAAGAAACCTAACAGCTTCAGTTTTGGTTTCTGGTTTCTAAGCCGCAGAAAGACACCTGTTTTAGCGGTGTCTCACGAAAAGTAGCCATGAATCCGTGCTGAGAAAGCGCTGCATCAACGGCAATGAGTTCAGCGGACCGAGTTACGTAGCACCGCCAGAGCAAGTGCATGACCTTCGGAACGAGCATGAAACGTCGCGATTGCGCTATAGTCGTGCAGGCTGCGGATACATCACCAACCACGTGCTACTTTCAGATCTCCTTGAGATTACTTTCATTGTTCCTCCATTACTTTCATCCTCCAACGCTCACCGACCTCAGCTTTTGCGGCCACCTAGTCTTGGTCAGAAATCCAATATCCATAATTAACTTCCAGCCTTCTCTCTCCATTCATGTAACGCTATACCATACTTTCGCGAACGTTTACCAACTCGCCCGTCTTTATTTACGCCCATGTGCACACACGGCCTTTGGCGCGCGTTCGCGGGCCACTGCACGTGGCGATCTACGCTGTTCTTTTGCGACGTGGCAGCGTTTTCGTGGCACGCCTTGCGCGTCACACCACTGCACGATGTGGCGAGAGATTTGCTGTCTCACTAGTGATAACTAGGGATATAATCGCAACGCCCGTGCATTCACCTTTGTACGCTACCGTAACATAGAAGATTAGCTAGCTTAGAGTAACTGTACAGGTTGCGACACCTTGTGTGAATCTACTTTTGACCACTGCGTGTGCAACGCTTGTCGCAATTTGTAAGCATGCTCTGCTTATCTGGTAAATGAATGGCTTTTGAAACAATGAAATACAAAGCTGTATTCCAACATGACAGCCGTGAAACGCTAGAACGCGTCTACATAATCTGGTTGAATCTGGTGTCACAAGGTGGCGCCACCGGCTATTCTGCTTTCAACTGTGTTCGCGTATCACGACACTACAATAAAAGAAAGTTTAATGATGAATGGCGAAGTTAGCCTATCTACAGGCTTGGACTGCTACTCCAGGTGTAACAGATGATGTGAAACGAAGGGAAGAAACTTTAAAGAAAGAAGTTCGTAGCTTAATTAATGGATTAAGAGCAACGCATACATCAGAGACGGCCAAACTGCGTAAAGGAGTTCTCAAACCCTTTGGAAGTCCTTGGGGTCTGGTTTCCGAAGGCGCGAAATCCACTCAAGACTTCGCAAACGATTCACCATGTCCGGTGCAATTCCGTCGTTATACACGAGTCTTTTCTAACACTTCGCTGTATGCCAGCTTAGTGCATCTATACAGTCCGCTATGTGCGACGCAGGCCTTCGTGCGATGCGCCAGGTTTGGTGCGCTTTCTCCGCTCTGCACAATGCCCTCTGCCTCGCCGATGCCGACCGCGCCTCCAAACGTTGCTGCCTCCGCACGAAAATAGTAGCGCAACCCCCTTGCACAGCTCCGCTATAAAAACACAAGCATGTGCGCATAGGCAATCAAATGCTATGCTGAATGTAAGTGTTTGTGGCACCTCTCACCATCTCGATACACATGGACAGCATCTATCTATCTATCTATCTATCTATCTATCTATCTATCTATCTATCTATCTATCTATCTATCTATCTATCTGTCTGTCTGTCTGTCTGTCTGTCTGTCTGTCTGTCTGTCTGTCTGTCTGTCTGTCTGTCTGTCTGTCTGTCTGTCTGTCTGTCTGTCTGTCTGTCTGTCTGTCTGTCTGTCTGTCTGTCTGTCTGTCTGTCTGTCTGTCTGTCTGTCTGTCTGTCTGTCTGTCTGTCTGTCTGTCTGTCTGTCTGTCTGTCTGTCTGTCTGTCTGTCTGTCTGTCTGTCTGTCTGTCTGTCTGTCTGTCTGTCTGTCTGTCTGTCTGTCTGTCTGTCTGTCTGTCTGTCTGTCTGTCTGTCTGTCTGTCTGTCTGTCTGTCTGTCTGTCTGTCTGTCTGTCTGTCTGTCTGTCTGTCTGTCTGTCTGTCTGTCTGTCTGTCTGTCTGTCTGTCTGTCTGTCTGTCTGTCTGTCTGTCTGTCTGTCTGTCTGTCTGTCTGTCTGTCTGTCTGTCTGTCTGTCTGTCTGTCTGTCTGTCTGTCTGTCTGTCTGTCTGTCTGTCTGTCTGTCTGTCTGTCTGTCTGTCTGTCTGTCTGTCTGTCTGTCTGTCTGTCTGTCTGTCTGTCTGTCTGTCTGTCTGTCTGTCTGTCTGTCTGTCTGTCTGTCTGTCTGTCTGTCTGTCTGTCTGTCTGTCTGTCTGTCTGTCTGTCTGTCTGTCTGTCTGTCTGTCTGTCTGTCTGTCTGTCTGTCTGTCTGTCTGTCTGTCTGTCTGTCTGTCTGTCTGTCTGTCTGTCTGTCTGTCTGTCTGTCTGTCTGTCTGTCTGTCTGTCTGTCTGTCTGTCTGTCTGTCTGTCTGTCTGTCTGTCTGTCTGTCTGTCTGTCTGTCTGTCTGTCTGTCTGTCTGTCTGTCTGTCTGTCTGTCTGTCTGTCTGTCTGTCTGTCTGTCTGTCTGTCTGTCTGTCTGTCTGTCTGTCTGTCTGTCTGTCTGTCTGTCTGTCTGTCTGTCTGTCTGTCTGTCTGTCTGTCTGTCTGTCTGTCTGTCTGTCTGTCTGTCTGTCTGTCTGTCTGTCTGTCTGTCTGTCTGTCTGTCTGTTTGTTTGTTTGTTTGTTTGTTTGTTTGTTTGTTTGTTTGTTTGTTTGTTTGTTTGTTTGTTTGTTTGTTTGTTTGTTTGTTTAATTAGGTGTCAGTCTTAACTTGCTTCGGAACAGCGACCGTTCTGCTCCAAAAACTTGCTTGCAGATGTTTTTTAAGGGCATCCTCACAGCGGCTTTCTTTAGCCGGCAAAAAGTACAGCATTAAGAAGCGAGCTTTACAGTCTAATGAAAAGAGCCTATTAAGACTCAACCAACTTGACAATGATTAGAGACGTGAGAGGAGTTTACTGTGGGAAATGGGAGAACAATGGCTCCCGAGTTGGTGGCTGCTGCTTCACTATAACGCACAGCGGTTCTTCGTGCTGCAGCGTCGATGGCTGCCACGCCACTTGCGGAGGCGTGGGCGACGCCAGCTTCCGCGCATGCCGATCACGGCTGCGGCGAGACGCCGACGCACTTGGCATTCCGGGAGCGCGGCTTCTTCGCGCAGATCCCCGCTCGCGTGGCGTGCGCGGCCGCACCGCCAAGCACGCGCGCTGACCGACCCCCTTCCCCCGTGCTTCTCTCCACCCTCACCCTTTATCCGAGGTCCGAAAACGAAGCAAGATAGAAAAGTGATGGCTTTAGAACCGACACTCCCTTTTAGCCTCTTTCTTTATTTCTTTCATTCTTAAATTTCGTTTTCTTCCCTTTTTCACGACCGACAGGAGGCGATGTTGGCCCCAGCCTGCTTCCTCGGTGTTCATGCCATTTGCTTGAAAAGGCGCCGTAGAGGCGCCCCAGGACTTCAGTTGTCGTCTCAGAATTTCCTCGCGGAACTGAGGAAGAAGGAATATCCGTGCCCTAATGAATGAAAGTGCGCACATACTGAGGTTCCACCTGTATTCTACGCGTACACTACGTGGACCAGCTAGTCAGTATCTACACCAGCATAATTTTCGAGGTCTAATATAACTTCAAGAGCAATATTGAACGCTTGAACAATTTGCCTTATTCTACCCGATGTTTACCCCTGAAGTTCTTGAATGCCATTTAATATTCCACCTGACTTACTTTATTGCGTATGTCGTGCATCTTAGCATCTTAATGTCTTCTACTGTTTCTGACTTGTAATTTGGTATGTGTACATTGCTTTGTTTTCCCACCCCTGCGATAGCCCCATTTAGTGCCACAGTATTTGAAAATAAATAAATACGTGAATAAATAAATAAACAAACAAATATATAAATAATATCAGCCTCACAGAAAAAAATCCTCGATTATACGCATTATGTAAACCTGTAGCGGAACAAATGATCGCCGAGGCCTTCGCTTCTAAACTGAGTTGTAACCAGTCCCGAAATACTAACTCGGGGCTTCCTTTGGCAGTGGACCTCTACATCTGAGTGCTCACATCCACAACTGCAGTCAAATGTATTTGCTTTCTTTTTTTATGACACTATAGGAGATGTTGGCACGCAGACTCGGCTCAGGCCTTTCCTTAAAGATATTCAGCTTGCGCCTCAAATTACAGTGCTGTATGCTAAAACAGCCCCTCATCCACATGAAGGCGATTTTGTGCTTTATTAAAACAAAGTACATTCTAGTCCATACTTAAAGCGAACGCCCAGTACTTTGCCATGGGTTATGATACAGGTATGGGATAAAGAGCTGTTGACCATTTCTTTCTTAGTTTCTTTTTATTTATTTATTTATTTATTCATTTATTTATTTATTTATTTATTTATTTATTTATTTATTTATTTATTTATTTATTTATTTATTTATTTATTTATTTATTTATTTATTTTCTCTTTTGGACGCATGGATGCATGTCTGCTACCATACCACCATATCATGTACCCGCGACCTTTTGCTTCATAAAGTCGAAGAAATGCTCCGATCATTTTTGGCACAGTTAACGGCTTTCTCTACCAGGCAGACCATACTTTGCAGCAAGACATAGTTTACAGGTATATGATTTCCTTGAGGTTAATAATAATTACACCGCAAAAAAATAAATAAAAATAATAAATAAAACCGTAAGCACAAGCTTATTATACAGGGTGCCCCACGTAACTTTAGCCAAACTTTAAAAATATGCAAATTCTACGTAGCTAGACAGAACCAAGGTAGTGTTGTTTGCCGTCGCTTGGCGATACTCAGATTATTTTTTGCATAAGACTTACTTAATTAATCAACTTCCGAAATATTATAGTTAGAATAAAGGCGTTAATGAGACAATTGTAGAGCAACATGAAAAACGCCCTATGCAGCTTTCTGTTGCTCAATATTTCCCACATGTAAGTGTTTTTCCGAGCGTGAAAGAAGCCCGCGAATACACGCTCGGAAACACGCTCACAGTGCCGTCACTTCTGGCGCTTCATTTTTTGAAAGCTATGCACCAACTAGCCCCACAACGTGTTTTACTGCAATACACGCAACATTGGCGCCCGACTGGCCGCTCGAGGCACTTTGCGTGTATTCGCGGGCTTCTTTCACGCTCAGAAAAACACTTTTACGCAGCACGTAATGAGAAACAGAAAGCTGTATCGGGAGTTCTTCAAGTGGTTCTACAATTTTCTCATTGGCGCTTTTCATCTAATAAAGATATTGGAGAAGAGAGAGAGAGAAGGGAAGACAGAAAGGCAGGGAGGTTAACCAGACTGAGTCCAGTTTGCTACCCTACACGTGGGGAGGGGAATGGGGAGTGAACGAGGGAGAGAGAGAACTTAGGTGTAGGATGTCTACAGTCGGGCACTCAAGTCTGTTGCCCTCAGGTAGCGAAAAAGCGCTCGAACTGCTTTATGGGCCAATGAACTGTGAGGCCAGGCTCCCAAGATCTTCGCTTCCGTAAATGGCCTGTGATCCAGTCTATTTAAGGCACACTGGAGAGTCTCGCGTTGATTATCGAAGCGAGAACAGTGGCACAGAAGGTGACTGATGGTCTCTTCACACTTGCACTTAGCGCACATTGGTGAATCCGCCATTCCAATACGATAGCTGTAGGAGTTGGTGAATGCTACTCCTACCCACAGCCGACACAGCAGTGTTGCGTCACGTCGTGGAAGGTTCGCTGGTAATGTAAGTTTCAGTGATGGGTCGAGGCTGTGTAAACGACACTTAGAGTTCTGAGGTGTATGCCAACAACCTAACGGGATTGTACGAGCGAGACTGCGAAGCTCTCTTGCAGCGTCGACTCTGGATAAAGGTATAAGGAGTGTCGGTGAGCCATCCTGGGCACGTCGGGCAGCGTCATCGGCGAGGTGATTACCAACGATGCCACAATGTCCCGGCAGCCACTGAAATATGATATCATGTCCTCTTTCAGAAGCGCAATGGCAGGTTTCGTTGATTTGTGACACCAGCTGTTCATAATTGCCACGTCGTAAGCTTCTCAAGCTTAGGAGGGCTGCTTTCGAGTCACAAAATATTGCCCATTTGTTGGGCGGTTCTTTTTCAATGTATTCGACAGCAGCGCGAAGAGCGGCCAGTTCAGAGCCTGTAGATGTCGTTACGTGTGATGTCTTAAACTTGATGACGACCGATTTAGATGGTAGAACAACGGCGCCCGTAGAATTTTCCGAAACGGAACCATCCGTGTAAACATGAATTCGGTTAGAGTATGAACAATGCAGAAGTTCCAATGTGATCTGCTTGAGAGCCGCGGTGGCCAGGCTAGCTTTCTTCACTATTCCTGGAACAGCGAGGTACACAGGAGGCTTCTTAAAGCACCACATAGGGGATGGTGTTCTTGTTGCGGGTGAGTGCCTCAAAGACAAAGAGTGCCGGTTAGCCGCAATTGATCTGGAGAACGCTGCCCTGGGTCTTTTCTCAGGCAATCGAGCGAGATGGTGGTCAGGGACTCTGGATATATGGAATATATATATATATATATATATATATATATATATATATATATATATATATATATATATATATATATGTAATTGAGACTAATTATGTAGTTAGGCGGAATGCAAAAAACTAATCGGACTATCTCCAACCGACGGCAAACAACATTATCTGGGTTCTGTCAAGCTACGGGGCATTTACATATCTTTAAAGATTGGCTAAAGTTACGTGGGACACCCTGCATACGAGACCCAGGACAAGCACTCACAACCAATTTTTAGTCAGCGCTTGCCCTGCATCTTGCACTCTGCTTTTGTTTGCATTGTCTGCCGCACTGAAATCGATACAACATCGTGCTTTATGACAAGGGTGCTTTGAGTGGCAGATGAAGCTTCTGCCTGACCCACCCACCGCGCAAATCGCGCGGTTCCGCGAACTGGAAGCACCGAGAGAGTCTCTTGCTCTCGGTATCTCAGCAGCGACGCTAACCCGAAGTTAACCACGCCTGTATAATACGCGTTGTTGCATTATATGTATACGCATCCCGCGCAGTGGAGCCACCTGCTACGACATCGCCAGCCGGAGCGGGAAACTCCGGTTGTTGAGAGTCCGTGGTGTACGCACATCTCACTCACGCTGATCTCACTTGCGACGGTGTGTGCACCTGCATGTCTGCCCACACTCTGTGCGGCCCGCGATGAAAGGCTTGACTCGCCGCTCGGCAGCAGAAGCGCGCACCGTAAATCCACCGCGCGACAGCGGCGAGAGGAAGCGCGAAGTATCCCGTCATCCGGGGCCGCTGCGCGTGCGCCGAACCACGCCGCAGTTTGCGTGCAGCGCTGTCCGAACTGTGGCCCTTCGTCGACAGCGGGCTGTGACCGGGTTTAATATCTCTAACGAGTTACGTAAAGAGGGACAGCAAAGGGCAAACTTGCCGTGGTTGGCATGCATATTGTAGCTAAATCAAGTACCGTTTGTCCCGTCCTTTGCGCTTGTTTACCTATACTTCACTAATATATAGTATCCGTCGCGGTCGCTTAGTGGCTGTGGCGTTGTGCTACTGAGCACGAAGTTGACAGTTCGATACCTGGCTTCGCTGGGTCAGCGAGGGATACAGTACTGCGGGTTCCGGTGAAATTTCGGCCAGCTGCGATTCTCACAGCTGAATTTAAGCAAACGGGCGTTTTGCGTACGCCGCTGCTGAGCGCATGCGCACCCACCGCGGTGGCTCAGCGGCTGCTGAACTCGAGGTCGTGCGCTTGATCCCCGCGGCAGCACTCTGACTGAGGCCGAATGACGAAGGCTGGTGCACTCAGACTTATGTGCATGTTAACGAACCTCAGTCGTCAGAATTACTCGTAATTAGTTAGAAGCTGGTTCAGGCATGTAAAACCGCAAAATATAATGTTCTTTTTTTATTTTTGTTTTATTTGGCTACAGGAGTATTCGGGTTGTGCTACCACCTTTCGCGTCAAACCGCATTGCGATGCGTGGGCATTGCGAAAGCCTTCGTGAAGTTATCGGTGCCATCTAAAGAACCTCAATCGATCGAAATTATTCTGCAGCCATGCGCAATATGCGTTTGTTGTAGGCGCTGTGTTGCTTTGGAACATTAAAATAAATAAATAAATAAATAAATAAATAAATTCGTTAGCACGTGAAAGACGGCTGTCGGCTAACCGCGTTGGCTAGCACGTTAAAGCCACAGATCGCGAGCAACTCATTTACGAATAAGTAATTGGTCCGACATTAAGACTCCATTTTCGAGAATTGCTGTGCTCACCTGTGGAGTATCCGTTTACTGCGCCTGTGCCCGAGCGGACAGAAAGCACTTCACTGGGGAGTACGGGAAGTATTGAAAATTGGGTTTAAACATGGGAAACGCGCGCGGCACCTGGCAAAGTAGTCGCCGGGTTATAGTGAATCGTTCGGATATCAGCGCTATGCCGTTTTAATTCGTCTCGATGGGCAACTGGAAGCGGAGATACCATATTTTGCCTGGTGCTGACTAACTTTATCGATCGGCAGCATTTAATGATCGTCGTACGAGAACGTGTTACGCGGTAATATAGAGACGTACCCTCACTTCAAGCGGACTTGTCAACATTGTGGTACGTCTAATCACGCTACATCCCGCATGAATGAATATCGTACGTAACGAGCATCGTGTTTCACCAGTGTATCATGCCGGTTCTCTCGCAGCAACCGGCCAATTATATGGCGGACGTCGCCCGACCACAAGCATCCCAACGTTTTTTGATCAAGGCGGTCTCCGCCAAGGCGCGTGTGCACAAAAACGTATTGTTCTGTT
The DNA here is from genome assembly GCF_023375885.2 of Dermacentor andersoni. Classification (NCBI taxonomy): domain Eukaryota; kingdom Metazoa; phylum Arthropoda; class Arachnida; order Ixodida; family Ixodidae; genus Dermacentor; species Dermacentor andersoni. Next base: position 173,220,485 of record NC_092820.1, read on the forward strand.
TAGCCACACACGTGTTTCGTGGAGCCATGTTCCTGCACTATATGGACCGTTACGCCGATAATGCGTACAGAAGCGACAGCTGCAAACTACGACGCTTATCTGACTGCGGCGAAATTGTAGTAACTGTAGTCGCGCACGCACACTTGTATACCTTCGCAAGTCTATCCGTTCCAGCGCCATATCATTGCGAAAAAAGAGGGCTGGTTAGATTAGATTACGCTGCAGACTACTTGTGCCACAGAGGGTCGAATACATATATGGCGACCGTTCTATTCGAGTACGGCACACAGACAAAACTCATTTGAGCTACGGAAGCTAGTAGATAGGTGTGTCACTGGTCTTTAAAAATTGTATATAGCACTGTAACGTCCCCAAACTGCAGAGTATATAGTTACGAGGGGCGTCGTACTGAATGGATCTGGATTAATTTCGACCACCAGAACTTTAACGTACGCCCAAAGCACGGCACACGGGAGTTCTTGCGTTCCGCCTCCATCTAAATGCAGCCGCCGCTTCTGGGAACCGAACCCGCGAGCTGGTTCTCAGCAGAGCAGTAGCCGCTGAACCTTGAGGCAGGTGATTGATTATGGTACGCTCGAAGCTTAGGAAACCCCGATGCTCTGACGCGGAGTAACGCTAGGTGTAAGAACTCGTGCATTTGCAGGTGTATCTTTTAATCTGGCGCTACGTTACTGCGAAATAGAGCGCTGGTCAGATCAAAGTACAGTACAGAGCACTGTGCTCTACCGTCTAGGTCCTCCAGAGTCAAAGACGTGGCTGTTTGGTTCGCATTCGGGGCACTGTATACGAACCGAGTTGCCTTACGGAAGCCCGTATGTATACGTAGGTGCGTCGCAATAGTCTCGGTTTTTGAACACCGCTGCACCGAACTGCAGGGGTAAAGGACGTGGAGAGGGTTGCTGCGAATCGGTGGCGGCGGCAGCGGCGGCGCGCGGTTCACGGTTGGCCGGGTCCAAACAGCCGCGCCGTGCGCCGCCTCGGGCGCGCGTCCTCACAATTCAGAGCGCGTTTCATATTTTAGTTACCCCCCCCCCCCCCCGCCCTCGCTCCCTCCCATCATCGCCCTTTCTCACGCACGCGCAAACCTTGCTGCTTTACACACTCTCGGGGTGCAGACGAAGGCAGCGTCGTCTGGACGGGCAGCTTTGGAATTCGCCGCCGTATAGCGTGCAAGCTGCTGCTGCTGCCCGTGCCGTCACAACACGGCAGGGCCGGGTGCAGAAGCACAGCTGTTGGTTTTTCGTTCGACCCTGTGTGTTTGTTTCAGCGCATTTCACTTTGGGGCCAACCGCAGGCGGTGGAGGCCTGACTTTCCTGGCGTGATTTGCGAGAAGCACTCGCCTGTGTCACTTTTATCACAGGCGGTGGTTGGCACGTTGCTTTTCGAAAGCGCGCGAGAACCTAGTGTGCGGTTGTAGGTTTTACCGAGTGCGCTCGCTGCCTGTGTGCAAGGGAAAGAGAAAGAAAACCGTGACGTAAATTGTGCGAGAAAGACAGAGAGAGGGGGGGGCAGGGGTGAATGGAGAATGGAGAGAGCTGAAAGAAGGAGTGAAAGATCCCTTCGAATGTTCAAATAACTGAAAACTAAACTGAAAGCACGACAAGCCCCACAAGTGCAGGAGAGGCGAATAAGACATTTGAACAGACTCCTTGCTTGCGCCGCCCACAAATATATTCGGAAAGGCAGAAATCCACTATATCTTGTGAAAAATCTGCTAAAATGGCAATGTTCCCGATTATTCTCGATGACACCGCCTACAGAGCAAATTCTCGTTGGCTCCTGACAGACTTTCATTCACGCCAAGACTCCCTTTGGCACCTTGCGCGGCTTCTTATTGGCGGGGTCGACAAAATTGGAAAACGCTATATTAAATTAGTAGCGCACTCCCTGGAATACATGTGCACTAACAAGCGCAGTTTAAAACGTTTGCGCCCTGCGATAACGCCCTGCGTTGGCTTTGCCGAATAGCTGCACTGTCATTTGGCGAAGTTAGATTGCTGGGGAACAGGACACGACTGAGGGGAGGCAGACGGTAGCGGGCCAATTTTTTTTTCCTTTTTCCCATGTACCTTCTGCTAGGTACCTCGTTAATGGAGGCTCGCAATGTCGCAAATAATTTTTTGTTGAATCCCGCAGATAACGTACGGAACACGTAAGGGAAAAAGATGACAAATTGATGACGCATGGATCGATAAAAGACGGCCTCAGTGAACTGTTCCTTTTACAGCGAAGCTGTATATGGCTACGGTTCCGTGTATTTTCGTGTGCGTCAACAAAAACTATCATTATCAAGAGCTTATACCTCTGTAAGGAAGCGAAAAATGCAATGGCTCATAGCACCGTAAGGCAGAGGCTACAAGCACTCAACAAAGTGAAGCGGACAGTTCTTGCATTCTTTCTAATCATGCATACAAGATAGAGACCAGCATGTAAAAAGCTGTGATCGTCAATGGCTCATACCCCCGGAAGCAAGCAAAAAAAATGCAATGGCTCGTAGCCCCGTAAGGTTCATGGCTGCAAAATGTATGTACAATTGTCATCTTGACTCGCAAGAGGACAATGCCAACGGCTTTGGCTATGGATGTCTGTTCCGCACAAACGAAAGACGGAATTGTGGTGTCCACTGTGCGTATATCGGCAGGCACCCTCTAGTGGGATATCGAGAAGTTCATGACCGCGCACTTTGCATGGGTTAGCCGTGATGTCGTACGGAGACGTGGTCGATCACGCTGCCTCCTTTCGATGCGAATCATTGTCAACCGTGATCAACCGTACTCCGACGGCGGCTGCGTATTTCGCGACCACGCGAGCCCTATCTTGAAAGAGATCTACGATGGGGACAGAGGGTGCCGAGTGTTGATAGCTTCGTGTGCGCTGTGGGCTCGCCGCTTAGTTCGCGTTGAAGCGACAGGCAGCACTAACGTCAATGGGCTCGCTACGGCGGGCTCTGTCTTGAAAGCGATCTCGTCTAACCTGACGGACGGAGGGACGGGCGGGTTTACTTGTTGGGTACACTCTCAAGCAAAGGTAATCCCTTTGGGGTGTATATCTGCCACACAACAATAATCGTCATCTGCCTTGCTTGCGTTTCCTTTCTTGAAAACACCGCGCCCGCTACTTTCCTGTCGGTAATGCTATGTCATGCTGATAACGCGCATGCCGTTAATTACTGGGAAGTACCGGGCTCGCAGGGTTAAAGAAAGGAAATACGGAAAAGACAGATTACGTTTATTGTTGTGTGGCAAGATACAACCCAAAGGGTGTAATTTTGTTTTAGAGTGTAGGCATAGTTATGCTTACGCATTTAAAGAACGTGAGAATAAATACTGAATTATCTTGAAAAGAAATCGACAAAGCATGTTTAGGACTTGTTAAGAACGGCCAGCTGCAGTGCAAGTTTGCCAGCCAGTTACGCCAGCGGTGGTAAACTCATCTTGGAACGCCCCCGCCAACCTCTAGCCTCGTCGCCGTTGCGAGTGAAGGAGTTCGACGAAGCAGGCTTTGTGCTGAAACCGCCAACCTCTAGTCTCGTCGCCGTTGCGAGGGAAAGAGTTCGACGAAGCAGGCTTTGTGCTGAAACCGCCAACCTCTAGCCTCCTCGCCGATGCGAGTGAAGGAGTTCTACGAAGCCCCTCTGACGTCGGCTCCGGACCTTTACACCTGTGTGTGTGTGCGGCACGTGTATGTAAGCCCTCATCCTCCTCCAAGTCGACAGCCTTCATGCTCCAAAAGGGCTGGTCTACGGTGACGTCGAACGGTGATGTCGAACGATGACTGGACGAACGTTTCCGTCCGCTTGGAATCAATGGGGGGGACCAAGTGCTTATAAGCAGCGTTTGCCGGCTGCTAGAGTGTGCTCGTTGTCGTGCTCGAGATGTACTAGTGAGCTGAGTGCTCGTTGTCGTGTTAGAAATGTACTAGTGAGCTGTGTGCTCGTTGTCGTGCTCGAGATGTACTATTGAGCTGTGTGCTCGTAAGCTGTTTGCTGTATGCGTCGTCTTGCGTGCTCCATATGGGAGTCACGCTAGACTGTCGATGTATGTCTTGTCTAAGATGTAAATAATGTAAATAAATCCTGTTCACCGAGTTCCTCTCTACGACCTTCAACTCCTTCAAATGGTGGCAGCGGCGAGATCGTCCGACGATTCCTACATCTGGTGGACAGCGGTGGGATCGTCCGACAACTCTTACAGACTGCAGATCTCAAATGGCATCTGAAGTACTCAAAGGCAGGAGTTTTGCAGCAGGACTTTTGTGGCTCCTCAGAGCGCATCTTTTGCACCTCTGCGAATATATGCGTACGAGTGAAGACACAGAGCTGCGGATTATAATTCTTGTTAAACCTCTTACGTAGTCTTTTCTTCTATTAGTCAAAAACTGGCTGCTCGAGGTGCGTCACTATACCCAGCATTCGCTGGGAACCGCCAGAGCTCTCCATTAAAATCTGGGGGAATATTTATACAATGCAGTAATATTGCTGTTGCTATAATCGCAATCGCCTTGGAGACGTTCACCTACGCCTTCGAAAGGCATACACAACCCTCGCCAGCCGCATATGCCTTCGTTCGTCCCAATCCGTCCGTCTATAGTACCAGATCTCCTGTTCCATATATTACGTGCCGCGACATTCAGCGCAGCTTCTTCTCCCTTGTCGTTTTCGCCCGTGCTGAGAACTCTGCGGATGACCCAGCCTCACTGTGACCCCGTACACGCCGAAGTTTATGCGCGGTCCCTCGGACGGCCGAGGGACGGCCGAGGGATTTGGCGACAAAAAAAAACTAAAATTAGGCTTGCCACAAGCACCTGCCGTAGAGTGACAGCCTCTGAAGTGTATGTTGTGTCTCGATTTCCTGTCTCTTCCACGACCTTCCCCTCTTTTGCCGTTCCCTTCTCGCGTGTTTTTGTTTAATTGCCGTTCTTGTTTCCTGTTCTACGCTGCAAATATCGCTCGGAGCAGCAATATCTCTCCACCTCGAGAGCTGGCGATTGGTTCGGGTACCAATGAAGTGCACGGGGCGACCAAGAAGAGTGGACGACCGGCTAACGAGGGGACACAAATTGTGCCTTTTAGCGCTCTTGTATCTTGCTAGCTGCATACGCATTCTCTCTGTTCCTCAATCCCAACCTTAATTCTATTTTTTTCTTTCCTCCTTTTCAGCAGGGGTCACGCGATTGATTTACGTTTGTGCCTTCGTCCGAGCGCCTCGTTACCTGTGGCCCGACGCAGACTTGGCGGTGGTGAGAGATAGCTGCGGGGCGGTCGGTTCCTCGCTCATCTGGCGCGACACCGCGCGAGAGTTTTTTCTCCCCGGGCCGCCCAAAAACAGACGCGCGCGCTTCGCGCCACACTCCTCCTGCTCTTAAGGCGATGCGATAAGGGTGGTCACGCCGCAACTTACCGTCCACCCTCTTGTTCCGTGCAGTGAGGGTAGAAACTTTTTCGCGAGTCAGCGGCAAGATTCCTAAAAAAAAAAAGAAAATGAAATTTTATGTTGGCGGGCGGGGGGTGCTCGTTCGTTGCTGTTGTCAGTCCGTTTCGTAAAATCTTTGCAGCATCACAAGTTCTCGTTATGAAAGAAATTTGTCGAGTCACTTTACGAATTCTCAGTTGCCTCAAACATCAAAACAGAAAAATTGTGGATGGCATTTTACGCGAATGTGTGCTACGTAGAAACTGCAATACGTTGTAACAACCAGAAACAACACTATCATTATCATCATCATCAACAACAACAATAACAACCGTAACGACAACTGACAAGCAACAATAACAATTTAAGAAAGCGTCGTCCAAGTAAATGCACAAGCAAGCTCTGAAGTGGAAAGAGGAGCGTATTTCGCTTGCACTAGGACATGCCCAATAACTACCGTTTTGCTTTTCCACGAGGAAGCCAACTCGTAAGCACGAAGCGGTGGTTTCCTCTGGAGCGTATGTGGGCAGGAAGCGTAAAACTGCGCTGCTGGGCATATATCGAGCGCAAGAATGGACAAGTGGTGTTCGAGCAAGATAAGTGTCCATTATGGCACGCGATATGCGATGCGTACATATCACGCTAGACTCGCCCGCTACAAAACCCAGCAGCGCAGTTTTACGCAGAAGCCTTTGGATAACTCCGTAGAGACTTTTAGCTCAGCGGGTTTACGTTTCGCTCCGCTCGCGGTCTCCACCGTTGCGCCAGCGGAGCGGCTCGCGAAAAAAAAGTTTTAGCCCGGCGGATCACTCACCCGCTCGAGCGGGGTAAAGAGCGGGGCGCTCTGGTGCCCCACCTAGTGGTCCGAATAGGAGTTACTGAGAAATGAACTTGAATTACGCTTGCTTTTATAATGCAAGAAATGTCGAATAAAGATGCTCTCAGTACATTATTTGTTAATAATGTACTGAGTACTAATGTACGGGTCAGCGCCGCAGTCGCCGTCGTCGATGCAGAACTGCGGCATTCATGTTCGCGGCTGCCATCTTGCATTTCCCATACACGCCCGCGCGCGCTTACGCACGCTCGCGCGCTGCGTATACCCTCCGCTGGGGAGTGCTTTCCAGCGGGCGTAAACGCTGCTCCGTAAAACCGCTGGCCGCCTCAGCGTGGTGCGCATGCGCAGTCGCGTCTCCGCTCGCCCGCTCCGCTCCGCTGGCCGTAAACCCGCTGGGCTAAAACTCTCTATTATAGTATACGTGATAGTTTGTGCCGTTGAGACATCACGCGCCTCTTGTGTACAGTTTCTATTCTTTCTGCAGCTTGGTGCAGATGGAGATAACAAGTGGAACACTCGGCCTCAGAATCTGGCCTGGCAAATGTGCAGCAGAAGCTTTCACAAATCGAAAACACCCTCTCGTCACTCGAGCAATGTTGCGATCAAGTTGATAAGTGTGAAGCAACTGTGCACGCTATGCGCAGCGAAGTTGCCCAAATGACGAGAAAAATTTGATGACCTGGAAAATAGGAGCCGACGCAGTAACCTCGTCATACATGGCGTGAAGGTGCCCGATAAAGAAAATCCTGCAGCATTAGGAGCGCTCGTAACGAAAGATATATTGCATACTATTCTAGGTGTTCAGGTAAAAACTGTGGAACGTATGCACCGAATTGTCTTCACGGAGACAGGTCGAGATCAACCTATCATACTACACTTTTAATACTTTGCACAAAAAGCGACAGTTTGCAATTGTTCCATTCTGAAAGGGGGGGAAAATTGAATTTCTGAAGAGCTTTGTGCAAACATTCGTGAAATACGCGCGAGGCTACCGAAAGCCTCGGCAGGTAGTCGAGATAACGGCGACAAAGTCACACTGCTTTTTGACAAGCTAAGTATTAATGACTTGTACGTGTGGAACAACAATCAGAACAAAATGGTGCTATTACAACACTCAAATCCCCATGTGACAGCGTATGCTAGCGCTTCCAATGGTTGACAAATACAAAGTGCTGCACCGCTGACGTTATTTTGCTTTAATGCGAGAAGCAAGTCGTCAATAAATTTCAAAAACTTGAAGAACTGCTGCTGTTGTACGACCCAGATGTAATCGTAATTGCAGAAGCCTGGTTGGACTCAGATATCCGCGATTCTGTGGTGGCGTTGCCATTGCTCTTAAGCGGCATTTACCTTTTCACAAAGAAACTGGCCTCGTTGATCATGACAGCGCATTGTGTACAATAAAGATCAAAGATGTGACTTTACCAATAGGCAGTGCCTGGAGACGTCCGGGTGTTCCGGATAGATACCTTGTAGACCTGTACGACTTCGTACATAACCGTATCAACTAAAGAACCGAATTAATTCAAGCTGGAGACTTAAATTTGGGAGGAATTGACAGTTCAACATGATAATTGACAATAAGGAAGTCAAAAGTTTGATATCGTGCAGCGTTTCTCGCTAGCTCAACTCGTGCATCAGCCAACATGCGTTCGAAGGCAAGCGTGCTCAGTGTACCTTGTCTTCGTGTCCGCGTCTTTAACCCTTGATGTAGCCTGCATTGCTCGAGGTAGTGTATGTTGTGTTAGGCCTATCTTTATGTTACCAGAACTCACTGTACTGTGTGTGTTTTTTCATTACTTTGTAACCACTCCCATCTGTAATTCCATATGACCCTGCGGATATTCTGAATAAATAAATGGTGCGGTGTATGTACTGCAGGGTCAGCCCTTAAAGGAGAAGCCCAAGTTAGAGAAGCCCAAGTTAGCACGTTAGTACATGCTGCGTGACGATTTTCTTTTCGGCGTTTAAGGAACGCCCTCGAAATGTGAAATAATGCAATGTGACTGCGCTCATGTGCTGCCGTAGATTATTGTCGCAAAAAGCCAGGCGGATATAAGAGTTCGGGACGTAGGGGTCGCGAGACTGCGGGACTCCCTTCTTTCAGTCGAACGGCCGCGCGACCGAAGCTGCCATCGCGCTGCATCGAACTATATGTCGCCTGCTCTTGGCCGAGGAACTGTATGAACTGCAGGATGGTCGTGTTTCTTTTCTGCAGGCCGCTTCGCCGGAAGGCAGCTGCGAATTTCTTATCCTTGGTCCCCAAGCATCTTTTCCACAGCGACCGTGTTTGTGACACCGTTCTGGGTCGCCTCCGCGTCGCCAGCCATAAAAAAGAGCGCCGTCGGTTGACTCGCCGAATTCGTTCGTGTGAGCGGCGCCGGTGTGGGATCACGGAGGCGGTTTAGCCGAAAGAGAGAAAGAAGAAAAGAAACATGCGAAAAACGTTCAAGAGAGCCGTAAAATTTGTGCCTTGAAAACTATACTATGTGGCATTCACGCTGACTTAAGCTCGATTAAAGCCCCGTCGTAAACAAAAGGCCTTTTTCGCTGACAAAGATGGTAAAGCACTCGAAGGAGGTCTTTGCCCTGAGGATGTGCTACTCAACGAAGGCTGTCAAGCAGCTTTTCTTTCGGTGTGGGAAAAAAAAGCGGCCGGAGAGATTTTGTGTATTTGCGTTAGGTTTACCCGTTGCCATGCGCAGCTTGTGGTACCGTTGTGGAGGTTCGCCTGAAATGCTTTCTTTTCGGCGACCTTCTGGTGACCTTGAGCCAAAAGCCAGAGCCGTTATCCGGGCGTCGCTCCGAAAACAAAACGAGGTCATCCGGGCAACCAGTCAAAACTTACGAGAACGCGTTCTCTGTACCCCGACCCTTCGTACAGGACCGCATTACATATGCTAGTTACTGCTCGAACAAGTTACAAAAAATATTGCTTCCGAGTTCTTTCTAATGTTTTTTCACAATATCACTGAAGCTATAACTCTGGTACGCTGAAGTTTTATTTGTCGTTTACAGTAGGGGGTGGGGGCGACGTCAAAACGCAGGTATACTGCACCATATGCTTGATTTTCATCTTTTGGCTCCGAGATATGGTCGCCTGTGCTCTTTTAAACGCCAGCGCTCCGTGTGTTCCACGGCGCGGGTTTTGCGACGCCTCCTTCGAGAAATGGCGCCAAGCTGCGTGACCAGGCTGTGAGATAGATGTGATGTATGTGAGAGGGTTGTGATGGTTGTGAGATGGTTGTGAGTAATGTTCGTGATTAGTCCGAACAATCTGCTTTATCGGTAGCCATTTCATGATTACATCTACCCTCGATTACTGGAGAGTCAGCATTTTGTTTTCTGGGAGGTGTAATTTTCTTCGGAGTTCTACTGAGGCTGAAGGGGGCCTTAATTGATAGTTCGTAACGCTGCGCATAGTCTATGATTGGCTCTGCATTCTGACAGTCGGTGGCAATTCATATAGTGATGCAGTGTCAACTACACTGCTGCCCAACTGAAAAAGAATTGGCATAGATGCACCACCTAATTACGTTTGCTCATTTTCCTTCTCTCTTTATTTCCTCCTCCTACTCCTCCTCCTCCTCCTTCCTGGCACATTTCTTCCCCATATCGGCGTCTCTCGCAGGCTGTGATTAGGAGCGCGAAGGCGTAGAGGTCGGCCGCAGTGCTCTTTTATGGGCGGAGCTCATAACGAACTCTTAGTGACGATCACATACTTTTCCAACACGAGCTGAACCCCTCTCAAGAGCCCCTCTCAAGCTGCAGCGCGTGCTTTTGCACTCACGCGCAGCAGTGAGAAGAGGAGACGTTCTCGCCCGGGTCCCGATAGAAAGGTGAAAAAAGGCCGGCAGACCCCACGCCCTGTGGGAATCGATGTTATGCGAAGCAGTGTGAAGGGAGCCTACGAAGTCAACGAAACGACCATGAGAACACCAAGACGTAAGCGGCTGTTTCATGACCTACATGACACGCATGTCATGGTATTTGCGTTATGACCAATCATTTATGTTCCTTGTACACGCTTGTCATACTATGCCAATTTTGATACATACCAAGTTAACGAAGCGACCTGCTACCATGAGAGCACCGAGATCTTGGCGGCTAGATAGATAGATAGATAGATAGATAGATAGATAGATAGATAGATAGATAGATAGATAGATAGATAGATAGATAGATACTGTCAAAGCGGCAAATGTTCGCCACGAAATGTTTCGCATTTAATACGAAACAAGATAACAGTATGACGGAGGCGAAGCGCTGCCGTTTTACTTTGCAAATACAAATTCTGATCTTGTGTCATATATCTGGCGCTGATGTGTTATAGCTACGCTCCCCCCTCCATTAACTGTAACCAGAACATGCCCTCTTGATATGCAAGACGTTGGGCCTTTCTTGAAGGACGCATAGAGCTTGCGATAGCTCTCAGCAAACAGGTCCAGTTGTCACTCCACCTCTTTCCGCTTGCACGTTTTGGTGCCGTAACGGGTTCCTGGTAGGGCACGAAATTAACCCCGGTATGGGTACTTCTACATTTTGCGGCCCTGTATTTAACTAGCCCCATTTTACAGAACAATGGCCTGGATCCGAGCCAGTTGGTACAGCATCATTTTCATTAAGGCAGGCAAAAGCGCCTTGTTTGTCGCCTTTTCGCCAGACTAAAGGCATCCTAAATGAAGACACCGCAAAAACATAAACGCTTTAATCCGCGCGAATTCCTCTTTGTCCCGTTGACTCTGCCTAGCTTCTCTTTCCTTCGTGGAAACCTGTACACCGTCCAGAGACCATACCGAGGCTACACTGTACGAAGACTGCGGCGGGCGATTGTTGCAGATAACAGCACCCCGGTTCATTCTACCTGCTGGACGATAGATGGCGCCACGAGACCAGTGGCTGGCAGTCTGCCCGCTGTTCCTCCGCTCCACTCCTTCCGCCAAGGCCGGAGCCTGTGCAGACGGCGGCGTCCGCGGCGTCGCAGTACTCCTTCCTTCCTCGCTAGGGGCGCACCGTTCGCTAGCGCACAGCAGCGCGCGCTCCACGCTCGTCGCATAGACGCAAACTGGTTTCTTTCCCGCGGGCAGTCTTGCGTTCTTTTCTTTCCCATAGCGACTTCCCGCTGACTACTTCAGTTCTCTCAAATCCCCATGTCTTCTCTTTCGCTTTGTAACTCTTGATTATTATGCTTTTCCTTCTGGATTTCCTCTTTCTTTCAGCTTTGGATGAATTAACCCTCTTCGTCTTCCTCGCTAGGGGGACATGACTCAAGAAGAGCTCTGCTGCTGGCCTCTCTCGCCTTCTATTTGCAAACCTCAATGCATTTTCCTCCTCGCCGCGTGGCGACGTATCGATACCGCCCGTTCCCTTCCTCCACGATTTTATAATTCTAATCGTGGAAAGAGGGTTGAAAGCTGGTAAGGGGAGGATTCGAGCCGGTCGCCGCTGGACAGAGGGGAAACAGATGAGCCTCGGATAAAGATCAAGGCCCCTGCTGCCCGTCCCCTCTTATACATATATATATTTTCCTTATTACGCGCTCCTTTCCTTTTGTTTTATTATCCTGTTCTTCTTTTATTTTTGTTCTCTTCGTGTTTCTTTAAACCGCATCGAAGAACGAGGTGCCGGTGGCCCCGCTGCTGCGAATGTCGAGGTCGCAACCCAATCTCTCTCACCCTCACCCCTCGTCTCCTCTCTCGCCTTTCATGACCGTGCGGGGTGATCCTAAGTGCTGCGAGGTGCCCCGAAGACGTTCGAAGACGGAGGCGGCATTGCGCCGTTTCTCGCAGAGCGTTCTACCAGGCCGTTCCAGCATTTACCGCTTCAGCTTCCCTACCGTCATTATATTCGTTTCACTGTTTCTTTTCCTTTGTTTTTTTTTCCTTTGTTTTTTTATGACCCTTACTGCATTAATTTCGCTTAACGGTGGGTCGGCGTCATGTGTAGCATTGTTAGGGGATAAGCGGATAAAAATTCGCGAGTCGTTGTCGGCCCTCACTAGAAATGACTATTCGATGAACTCTGTTCTCCAGCACTATCTTTCTTTTACACAGCATTCCATCGGCTTATTTGGCTTCTCACGTGGCTGTCATGTGCAAACATGGGAGGGGATCACAGGAAGACAGGGACGAATGAGAAATATCTGAGGTTAGCGCCTTCGTCAACGCAAAGACAAGTCGCCATGTCGTAACGTGGGCTTCAGCCGAAACTGTCAGGCGTAGTTTATGACCATGCTCAGCTGCAGCTGGATTGACATGCGTGATTCTATCCATTCTGTGGAGTCCATCCATTTCATTGTTAATTTATCTACTTATGTAGTGGTTTTGGAAATGCTTGGCTACCGTATGGTAGGCCATCGGGACGATGTCGGCCGAGGGGGAGGCCTACAGAGCCGCGCCTAACAGGCCGGGGCGGAGCGCCGCAAAAGAAAAGACGACCTTCTTTTACGGGGACCAGCCAACGACTGAGTACTTTATTTAACCACAGAACACCTATACAAACTTGGAGAAGGGAAACTGTACCTTGCACAGTGCAACGGAAATAAGAGTAGCGGTGGCGTTGCGAACTAAAGTATGCGACCGAGAGATGGCGCTGGCACTATTATAGTGTCCGCAATAGACATTAGTAAGAGGCGACTGGAAGATTGGTGGAAGAAAAGTAGGGAAACGACAAAAGACGGGGTCGTACAAAAGCACAGTTCGCAATAGGGGATCAGAAAATTTGGGCGTGGTAGTTCAGAGTGTTTTTCTTTTCTTTTTTCATTGTTTAACCTAGGTAGGATATTAGGCAGTATAGTAGCAAGAGCTTGGTGGCGCAACCCACCGCCCGTTCCAAAGAGGACGCTCATAATATCCATCCATCCATCCATGATCATTATGTCGTGAGCAATATGGCCGCTACAGTAGCGGCTGGTTGGGTTCGTTGTGCTGCTCGCTCGTTGGTTTTGGGTGTTTTGTCACCGCTTTCGGAGCGATGTTCGTGTGTACGATACTCTAAAATGACTATCGATACCTTTATTATATCGCCAGGTGACCGAGAGGCCTCAACTGGCAAAAAAAAAAAAAAAAAACGCGTCAGACAAGTAAGCTTACATTGTTTATTGTCAATCTGAATGAAGCAGTACATGACCACAATTATCGTACAGGTCAGGTGGCGCTAATGCTGTCAGTTACTGAGTTTACAACATACAGAAACACAGATAGTAATCTATTTAACGGAATGGGAAGCTGAATTCGAGCGAAGTTTTCTCATCGCGTTTGGCGTGCCGCTAAAGCAAGGACAACGATATTGTGTTCGCCTACACTAGTACTTGTGTTGCATACATTGCTGTTTGGCGTGTTTCATACTATATGTATGTTGTCTGCCTTCGACAATTTCAGCTAGATTAAAAAAGAAACATAAGAAGTGCTCAGCAAGCATGTACTGTCAGTAAGGTAAGCTCGAGCTGCAATGTCGCATTGTTTTCATAACACATTGGCGATAGGCTCGAAGTCTAGAGGGAAAAAAACGTTATGCTAAATTTTAGATCACATATTGTGTGTTCTTGATATTTCTACTGCACATTTATTGTTCAGCTGCAGCAGTAAAGGCTTTGTCACAAATGGAGCACTCGTAGGAAGGCGAGGAACGTTATGGAGACGACAGTGCTTACAAGGACATCTGCCAATATTGTGTGTAAACAAGGACACTAAATAAACATATAAGTATGCCCAATTAATGCTGACGGATCCTTGTAAAATGCATTTACGGTTTCATGTCGAAAAAACATCTCGGTTTGCGTGTTCAAACAATGCAAAAGGGTTACAAGGAGATGAACACGTCAATTGAGTAACAGAAGTGAGCAAGGGAAGCCTAAACCTCTAGCCAACGTTTCAAAACTCAAACATATTTGTGAGGGCGGTGATGAAGATAAGTTCCCACGCTGAGGCTTCCCCTGCTCGTCCACTGTTGATTGGCTGAATGTTAAGCCAAACTTCGAGTATACTTAAAAAACTTTTTGTGAACACACTGTCCTCAGGTATGTCATCTGCTGTTTGAAGAGAAAGAAAAATTGATTTTATTGGTTCGTCCTGTTTGAGAAGTGTGGAGTAGGCCAGTTGTGTGAAGTTGCCTGTTCTAGCCTTTTCTTACGGTGCAGGGCTAGCCTAGTTACTGATTTTTGCAAATGAAAAATGCAATATCCAGATCTAATTCTAACCCTATCACTTACCATCTTAACAATGGTCCCTTAGATTTCATCATGTCCTATAGATATATTGGTGTACACATTACAAATAAATTAAATTGGACCGATATAGAGTATGTCATTACCAATGCAATTCACCTGCTCGGATACTTACAGTGCAACTTTTCCAAAACGCTGTCTACTTTAAATCTACACCTTTACAAGGCGCTAATACGTTCAAGAGTTGTATATGCATCTGCAATATGGGATCCCAGTCGCGTTAGTCTTACTACTTCACTTGAACTAGTACAAAATAACTCTGCTCATATCATTCTTTCTAATTATAACTGTACCGCGAGTATAACGTTATTGAAGCTAACCAGCACTTATTCCCCTAGCTAGTCGCCATGCTTCGCTATTTCACAAAATTTTCCGTCATACCACACTTCACGACGACTTCATACCATGGCCTCAAGTACATTTCAAGCTGCATCGATCATCGCAGTAACGCAGGGTTTGATTCTTGCTACACGAAGTCTTTCTTTCAATCTTTCAACCCCCGTACATCTCAGGGATGGAACCACCTTCCCTCAAGTATCGTAGCCATCACCGCTAACAAACTTTTTTTGCAATACATTAGCTAACATTGTATAATCAGGAGGATCATTGTATTACCAAAACCCACAGCTTTTATTTGTTTGTTTTACTCTACTGCTTTGTAACCACTCCTGTCTTTATGGCATACGGCCCTGAGCGTACCTTAAATCAAAAACAGAATGATAAAGTGAAGAGTGACTGCCTCAAAATTCACTGCCTCAAATTTCCTCAAAATTGCACTGAACGGTTTTGAAGGCTTTAAAATTCTTTGCAGTTTCATGTAACAAATCAAAGCCTTGAAGGAGCATGTGATACTTGTTGGTAATTCCCGTCAATCTGATTTTCAAATAGCAAATGACGGAATGTGTGCATTACCAAGTAGGAGCTTGCTACATGACGAGAAAAGAAACAAGTTGGGACTCAACTTGTTATTTCTCTGATTGTCATAAAATGCCCTTAAAATCAAGCAAGCTTGTATGTCAAATTTTAGCATTCCCGCTCGGTACGATACAAAACTGTAGACTGTTGCTTTCCTGATAGGGCTCACAGCCCTCTATCTGGTAAACTTGCAAACATTTCATTGTGAGGCACGTAGTTCAAAAGGACCTGTTGTCATTATGGTGTCCGTTGAGCTTCTCATGGCTTGGCATGGGCAGCTTGCAAACCAATAATCTATCTTTTGTCCTTCTTCCTGAAAAGAGAAATCATGAAGCCATGACAAGCATGCAAGCAAAGAATGGTGAAACAAAAGTTCGTCCAATAAATGAACAAATCACAGTTCTAGTTGAAGTGTTCAGAAACATACCTTGCAAGGATTCTGGCTTTGTGGCGACACATTCACTGTTGACTTGTACGTCCAGAGACAATAGAGTCCAAAGTGGTGATCAAATATGAGCAGCATCTTGGAGGCTGCAGGCAAAAGACGAAAGCCTCAGTTACTATGGTGGAAGCGTGGGTGAGTTTGTGATTCATATATGACAAAGAACAGTGCACAAAACGCTCCATGACAGAAAACACACACAACACTGTTTTGAGTGTGCATTTCTTTCAATGGTGTCCTTGTGCGGGCTGTGCTTTCTGAAGCCTGGATTAAATTTTTTGCCAGCTACTAGGTAATAAACACAGTAATTTTATTATGTATCAAATGGTATTAATCCAACTGTATCACCGGAAGTATACTTGCACTAATTTGCTGCCAATTTATCGCAGTGTATCATTCATGCAGACACAGCCAAACCTATTTATTTTTTATACTGTACTCCGTGTTAGGAATTTTAGCAAGGTGGTAAAATAACAAGAGCCTTGTTTGGATTACCTTTGAAGAGCAATAACTTTATTATGATTTTCCACTTTGAGAAAAAAATGACTACAGCAATCTGTTTTACCCGCCTTGCACCCGAAGAAATTGAAATTTGAAAATGCGAAGCAGTGTTTTTTGACTCACCGATGCACACACCGAGAAGCTGCAAGATTATTCAGCTTTCTTGGGTAGTTTCCAGACAGACTGTACTCGGTTCCAGCGACGAGTTTTCACGCTAGCTAGCACATTTTTTTCAAGCAACCCGTCATTACGCGGCTAGACGCGGCAGACCACTGACGACAGAAGCCAGTGAAACGCCGCAGCTCATAAAATTCACAGTCATTAAACACGATCGTCTTGTAGCGGCTATCGAATGTCGGATGCATAAACTGGCTGACAGATTATTGTTGGCTAATTAAGACGAACCTGCGTGATGTTGCACAAAGGAAACGACCACCCCCCGTTCGCAAATATAACCGCCGTAGAATTTGAATCAATAAACGGCACGGACTGCAATCCATACCAGTGGGCTGCTGCTTATCACACGTCAGTGAGATCTCAAAACCTTTATTCAAGTAATAAAGCGCAGGCTTTAATAACATAAATTTAATAAAAACAATTGTCTGTTTATTTTGTTGAAAGTTACACGTTAACTATGTTTGACGATTATTATATGTACATTTAAAGATCAAATATTGAGCCGCGTTGAGCGCCCCTAGCAGAATAAAATACAAATTAAAGTATGCGACCAAATTACAGTAGCTCCACTTACGCGCTTATGGTGAAACGCGCCGCGGTTGATTTTTCGCCCTCTGTGGCGATCGCTAGAACTTGAGAGTGTGCGGGGCCTGATTTAACCAGCAGAGAGCAGAGGGAACACAGCGCGGCACACTGCGCCGACAGACTTGACCGAAATGTCACACAACGTTGAGCGCGGGGTGTCGCTAGGGGTCAGACATTTTGAAAACGAAACTGAGAACACAGTAGCTACTTGGTGTAGTCGCAGGGAAGGGGCGGTCAAAGCGAATGGTAGGAGGCGCAGTCACTTGCCGAGCAAAGTTGAGACCTGTGCGTGGGTGGTGTGTGTGTGTGGGGGGGGGGGGGGGGAGGCGACAAGGGCGCATGACTTCGGACTTATGACTGACTACCTGAGTAGTGCAACACAGTAATGGTTCTACCGCGATGTTTTGTAGTCAGTCAAGTAGTCACCAGGTGTAAACACCACCGCTGCATTCCATAAATGACGATTTCGGCATAGATGACGATTTAGTGGAGCTCCTGAGGGAGGTATATAGAGACAGCCGAGCACAAATTGTGTTGGAAGGTCGGAAATACAACGAAGTGGTGGAAATTCACCAAGGGCTGAAGCAAGGTTGTGCTCTGTCTCCATTGTTGTTCCAGCTTTATATTAACGCATAGAAAGAAGACTGCAAAATAGTGGATTAGGTTTTGATTTATCTCGTATTCGTAATGGGCAAAAGGTACGACAGAAGGATCTTGGGCTGATGTATGCGGACGGCACAGTGCTACAAGCGGACAGTGCACGATATCTACAGGGACTTGCGAATATGTGTGGCAACGCAGCGACAAATCTAAGCCTTCCTGTAGCATAGAGAAATCGAAAATTATTATATTTACTGAAGAGTTTAGTAATTATTCAATTCAACAGCGAGTCATACCCATATTCAAGCAATATAGATACCTGGGCGTATACATAAAGGAAGAAAACACTTATTCAATTGCACCCAACACAATAATCTCACAATAAAAGGGAAGCGGAATGCAGCACTAATGAAACAGAGCACTTTGATGCTACAATATATATAAGGTAGTGCGTGGAATCTGGAAAGTAGTAATGGTGGCAGCGCTAACGTTCGCAAATGCCATTCTCTGCGTGAATTCGGATATCGTGTCGGGGTTGGAAGTTAGCCAGAGATCGGTAGGCTCGTTAGCCCACAGTAAAACCACAAATGAGGCAGGGCAGGGTGACATTGGTTGGACCTCTCTTGAAGTTTTGAAGCAAGACTCAGAAACATGGATCGAAATAAATGGACGGCTAAAGTGCACGAGCATCTGTACCTCAATAGCGTGGACACAGAATGGAGAAAGAGGTCAAGAAAGTTGGCAACCAAGTACAGGGTAATTGAAAGTGCAAATAGACAACCAGGACTCACTAAAAAGAAAGTGAGAGAAACAGAGACAGCAAATTGGATCCAAAGAATGGAAGCAAGAAATGCCGTGGTTTTTTTACAAGAATGGCAGTAAAGAAATTAGAAGGGAAAATCTCTACGATAACACAAAGGGCAGTGTCTTGCTATTTGAGGCTCCAGGTGGTTGCCTAAGGACAAAAACATACCGGAGCAAATATTCGCATCAAGGTGAGGCATGTGTAGGCTGCAGCAAACATCCGCAGACCGCTCAGCATATCCTAATGGAATACTAGTAATATCAGTAGGAAACGTATAGCTTCAAGAAGGGCGTGGATTTAAAGTGTACCGAAGCATCGACCGCTCAGCAGTCGAGATAAGCAGGAGACGCTGATAGTATTGGTGGGAAAAAAAGCAGGGAAGAGATTGATACGACCGGATCCGTTACAGACATAGGTAGTGGTACAAGGTAGATAGAGAAGTTTCAAAGAAGATAAGGAGGATTCACGAGATGTATACAAAATGCAAGAATGAAAAGCACATATAGCATACTTGATAAATTCAAGCAGGTTAGGTGACTATTCGTCACCACCCCGTTTGAAAGGGGATCACAATCTAATAATTAACAACAACAACAACAACAACGACGACGACGACGACGACGACGACAACAACAACAACAATAATAATAATCCCGGATACGCGTTACGCTTTACCGGTACGTGGCTACGCCCTGCAGCGTACGTCTGCCGCACGTGCTAGAACCATACCTATGTCTCAGAAGAGTCTCTGGAATGCAAAAACCTTTAAGTCTTTAAGAGGGTAGATAAGGAGGCTCTGAACGGGTAGTCGCATCTCAGCATTCGCGCGAACAGTGGAACAACACAAACAAAACAAGGAAATTAGAATTGGAAATGAGGTGCGGTAATACAAAAGTGCAACTATAACAAAGTAAATAGAGATAGGAATGGGACATTAGATTGTCTTATTTAAATGGGCAGGCCGATTGACGGGAATGTATATGAACGCTTGCCGGATAGACGTAGTACGTAAACTGTTGTGGGGTTGAACGCTGCAGCTCCCGCGTTGCTCCTTCCTTAGGAGAACGAAACGCTTTGAAACGGGGAAAGTGCGCGCTCGCATGTTGCGAGGAGCGCGCGAGCACGAATCCTGAAGCAAACAGAAGGGCTTCTCAATCAGGCCGCGAACTCGCGCTTTCGCACAGAACCAATTGTATCGAGCGACGGGCCGACGACCGCTTTATATTTACCGTTCTGCTTGCGTGTGTCTGTGCGTACGTGTGTATGTGTGCGTGCGTATGTGCATGCGTTTTAGCGTGGGAGGGGGGGGGGGGGCAGCTGTTCTGCGGCTGAGGGGGTATCCGTACGCGTGTTTGTTAGAGAGGTTAGGAGGAGGCGATCTTCTGTTTTATTGTCATGTGTACAATCAACTACGGTTTACTTCTACCCGCTTTCCCGATCAACGTGTCTGCGCGCTCGGTCAAAAGGGTGAATTTTTGAGAACCCAGAAGTCGGGTCGGCGGTTGCATAGATGCAAAGTTACGAATTTATCACGGGCTTCCTAGCCTCACCCCAAATTAAGACAAAAGCATTGAATTACGTCCCAGAGCTGTATAATTTGACATACCGTGTTAAAAAATTTTACGTGCCAAAGCCGCGGTCTGATTATGAGGCACAGTAGGGGACTGCGGAATAATTTGAACCACCTGGGGTTCTTTAACGTGCACCTAAATTTAAGCACACGGGGGTTTTCGCATTTCGCCCCCATCGAAGATATACTCTCTTTGATCTTCTTAGACGCAGTAGGGGATATAGCTCCGAACTAGTTCTGACTACCTTGGGGTTGTTTGAGAGGACACTAAACGGAGAAGCAGTTCAGACTGACAAATTTAGTTCTAAGCTAAATGTTTATTCATTTGGTCGAACGGGATTGATTGCCATGGAGAAAAAATTAAGGCCGTGATTCGATTTCTTATATTTCGCGCCAAAATCACCGCTTCCTCCCACCCGCCGTGGTTGCTCAGTGGCTATGGTGTTAGGCTGCTGAGCACGAGGTCGCGGGATCGAATCCCGGTCACGGCGGCCGCATTTCGATGGGGGCGAAATACGAAAACACCCGTGTACTTTGATTTAGGTGCACGTTAAAGAACCCCAGGTGGTCAAAATTTCCGGAGTCCTCCACTACGGCGTGCCTCATAATCAGAAAGTGGTTTTGGCACGTAAAACCCCATAATTATTATTATTATTACCGCTTCCTCCCCTTCAATGGAACATAATTGATTTCCAAGGGTATAACGTTCTTCTGTTTGGGTCGTTTGTTGTACAAGATGTTCTAACATATTTGCACGCTGAGTCTTTGGCTCATATACAGGCTGTAGCGTAATCCATCTTTGTCAACAAAAAATTAGCTAGGAAGGGTCATGCGCTGTCAAAATGCATGACGTCACGGAAAACGCGGTACGTCAAGACGAAGATCTAAACGCTAAAGATCCGGATTTCAACGTAATCGTTCACTTTTGTATATTCATAAGGGTGGTCGTGTCGGGCAAGTTGGCACATGGTATTAGGTAAGAGTATGCCACGAAACTGAAATGATAAAGAAAAAAATCGTGAGGCAAGACACAGAGAAAGGAACAGGAAGGGTGTTGGACTAACAACTGCCTTATTTCTGAGAAACGGCGTCCACAATGACCAAACGGAGCATGCGTGACAGCACTACAAGTCACTTGCAGGCACTATGTAACTATGTAACTACGGCAGGAAATTAAAAAACAAAATAGACTTACGACCCCCATTTTGTCTATATTTCGAAATTGGTGCAAGTTTCGCGATGGTCTCTATGTAGAGAGAGAGAGAGAGAGAGACAAAAGGGAAGGAAAGACAGGGAGGTTAGCCAGTGTAAATACCGGCTGGCTACCCGGTGCTGGGGAAAGGGGTAAAGGGAACAAAAGGAGAAGGAAGACAGAAAAAAAAAACAAGAAAAATGCTCACAGTAACGCGATGTTACGCGCAACAATAGTCAAAGGCGTTCGCACAATTCACATGTCCTTAAGAACTTGAGCAAAGCCCTTAAGGCCTTGAGCGCCGAAACCTGTCTGGACCAGTGTCCTAGAACTTTCTCTTCTGTGAAGGGGCGATTGTCCAGTTTTTCGAGCACGGTCACGAGCACTTTTCTTTGCACATTGTAACGTGGACAGTCACAGAGGAGGTGCGCGATCGTCTCTTCGCAGCCGCAGGTGTCGCAAGCAGGGCTGTCGGCCATTCCAATACGAAAGGAGTAGGAGTTCGTGAATGCCACGCCGAGCCATAGGCGGCACAGAAGTGTTGCTTCCGCTCGTGGCAACCCTGGTGGAAGACGGAGTTGCAAACTTGGATCCAATCTGTGAAGACGTGTGTTCGTGAATTCGCTGGTGTTCCACAGAGTTAGCGTAAGCTCGCGTGCGAGGGAGCGAAGACTTGTGGCTGCATCTGTTCTTGACAGCGCTATGGGTACAATCTGGGCACCATCATGAGCCGACCGGACAGCGTCATCCGCACTGTCATTTCCCGAAATTCCGCAGTGACCCGGTATCCACTGGTAGATGATGTTGTGTCCCTTGTCGACTGCGTAATGGGGGAGTAGTCGGATGTCTGCGACTAATTGTGCATTTGGTCCGTGGTTGAAAGGGGACAGCAGACACTGGAGAGCTGCCTTTGAATCACAAAAGATGGACCATGAATGTGGTGAATTGGGACCTATAAACTCCAGAGCAGCACGGATAGCTGCGAGTTCTGCAGCCGTCGATGATGTAACGTGAGACGTCTTGAATTTGATAGTGACAGATTGAGCGGGAAGTACTACTGCTCCAGCTGAACTATTACAGGAGACAGAACCGTCCGTGTAAACGTGAGTGCGTTCGTTGTGTTTTTCATGTAAGAATGAAAGGACGGTTTGTTTGAGGGCGATAGATAGATGAGGGCGATAGATGACATTTCCGTTTTCTTTTTGATGCCGGGAATAACAAGAAGGGCCTGGAGTGGATGCAGGCACCACAGTGGTAGAGATGACCGTGCTGCATGTGTGAAGTTTGACGGTAAACTTCCGTGTAGATATGCTTCAAGTAGTGACTGGGTAAGTTACCACGATTAACTAAAGTGAATATTTAACATCTTCACTTGTGAAGATTAGGTAATGAAAGTGTTAACCTCTGATTATCGCACAAGTTCCAACGGCCGACTGTGAAAATGACGCTGCGCCGACAAAAATACTTAGTCATCCGTCATCTGGTTGTCAACATGAAGAGCAGGTAATATCTCTCGTTAACTTTGGCCCAACTGGAGAGGTTGGAAGCAGCGTGGTTCCGGTTCGTTTCGCTTATCAGGAAATATAAATTTGCTTATAAAAATAAATTAAATGAAATGAAAACAAAATATTAGCAATAAGAAATATGCAGATCCGATGTACTTGTTGAAATCTATGTGAAGCGATGCTTTGGATAAGTGGTTAACTAAATGCTATGCAACTAATTGGGATGCGTACATGTATGTATATATTTTCCCACCGAATGTAACATGTATGCTTGCAACGTGTATGCTTGCAACGTGTACGTGAGCTACGTGAATGCAACGTGTATGTTTATTTATCTACCAAAAAGAATCGCATCTCTAATACCATGCAATTTCTATGTTTATGTACTACACTGCCCACAAGCTATGCCGAAATGCGAACGTCAAATCAAACCAATGGGCAGTGTGTGGCGTGTAAAGACGTCGAATTCTGTGCGATGTCACAAGGACGAAGGTGGCATATTACGGGTATCGAAGTACGGTCGGTGATGACAGGTATCATATAGGGATTCTTGTGTCACAGTGGAACATTACCATTCTAGAGGATTGGCGAAACACGGGCGCACCGCCAGTGGAACATACCCAATGGCTACATCAGATAAAATTGAGTACCACAAAGAACCATTTGAATACTATATAGTGGGCTATTTCATTAGGAGGTCGGTATGCTCTTTGTTCAGGCTTTATGTAGCAATCTCTTTTTTGTCACGCAGAACAAAGGTGCACTTACGATAATGCTCTATCGCGGTCAGCTTACAGGTGGTGTTTGCTGGTACCTGCATTCGGCGCCCGTGTAATCCTCGCATATATATATATATATATATATATATATATATATATATATATGAACTGCTGTTCTCTTCCGAGACTGTTAAACATTACTTTAGTTTTCTGTAGATTAATTTTCAGACCCACCCTTCTGCTTTGCCTCTCCAGGTCAGTCAGCATGCATTGCAATTGGTCTCCTGAGTTACTAAGCAAGGCAATATCATCAGCGAATCGCAAGTTGCTAAGGTATTCTCCATCAACTTTTATCCCCAATTCTTCCCACTCCAGGTCTCTGAATACCTCCTGTAAACACGCTGTGAATAGCATTGGAGATATCGTATCTCCCTGTCTGACGCCTTTCATTATTGGGATTTTGTTGCTTTCTTTGTGGAGGATTACGGTGGCTGTGGAACCGCTATAGATAGCTTCCAGTATCTTTACATATGGCTCATCTACACCCTGATTCCGTAGTGCCTCCATGACTGCTGAGGTTTCGACTGAATCAAATGCTTTTTCGTAATCAATGAAGGCTATATATAAGGGTTGGTTATATTCCGCACATTTCTCTATCACCTGATTGATAGTGTGAATATGGTCTATTGTTGAGTATCCTTTACGGAATCCTGCCTGGTCCTTTGGTTGACAGAAGTCTAAGGTATTCCTGATTCTATTTGCGATTACCTTAGTAAATACTTTGTAGGCAACGGACAGTAAGCTGATCGGTCTATAATTTTTCAAGTCTTTGGCGTCCCCTTTCTTATGGATTAGGATTATATTAGCGTTCTTCCAAGATTCCGGTACGTTCGAGGTCATGAGGCATTGTGTATATAGGGCGGCCAACCTTTCTAGGACAGTGTTCCCACCATCCTTCAACAAATCTGCTGTTACCTGATCCTCCCCAGCTGCCTTCCCCCTTTGCATAGCTCCCAAGGCGTTCTTTACCTCTTCCGGTGTTACTTGTGGGATTTCAAGTTCCTCTAGACTATTCTCTCTCACCTTATCGTCGTGGGTGTTACTGGTACTGTATAAATCTCTATAAAACTCTTCAGCCACTTGAACTATCTCATCCATATTAGTAACGATATTGCCGGCTTTGTCTCTTAACGCACACATCTGATTCTTGCCTATTCCTAGTTTCTTCTGTACTGCTTTTAGGCTTCCTCCGTTCCTGAGAGCCTGTTCAATTCTATCCATATTATAGTTCCTTATGTCCGCTGTCTTACGCTTGTTGATTAACTTAGAAAGTTCTGCCAGTTCTATTCTAGCTGTAGGGTTAGAGGCTTTCATACATTGGCGTTTCTTGATCAGATCTTTCGTCTCCTGCGATAGCTTACTGGTTTCCTGTTTAACGGCGTTACCACCGACTTCTATTGCGCACTCCTTAATGATGCCCATAAGATTGTCGTTCATTGCTTCAACACTATGGTCCTCTTCCTGGGTTAAAGCCGAATACCTGTTCTGTAGCTTGATCCGGAATTCCTCTAGTTTCCCTCTTACCGCTAACTCATTGATTGGTTTCTTATGTACCAGTTTCTTCCGTTCCCTCCTCAAGTCAAGGCTAATTCGAGTTCTTACCATCCTATGGTCACTGCAGCGCACCTTGCCGAGCACGTCTACATCTTGTATGATGCCAGGGTTCGCGCAGAGTATAAAGTCGATTTCATTTCTAGTCTCACCATTCGGGCTCCTCCATGTCCACTTTCGGCTAACCCGCTTGCGGAAAAAGGTATTCATTATCCGCATATTATTCTGTTCTGCAAACTCTACTAATAACTCTCCTCTGCTATTCCTAGAGCCTGTGCCATATTCCCCCACTGACTTGTCTCCGGCCTGCTTCTTGCCTACCCTGGCATTGAAATCGCCCATCAGTATACTGTATTTTGTTTTGACTTTACCCATCGCCGATTCCACGTCTTCATAGAAGCTTTCGACTTCCTGGTCATCATGACTAGATGTAGGGGCGTAGACCTGTATAACCTTCATTTTGTACCTCTTATTAAGTTTCACAACAAGACATGCCACCCTCTCGTTAATGCTATAGAATTCCTGTATGTTACCAGCTATATTCTTATTAATCAGGAATCCGACTCCTAGTTCTCGTCTCTCTGCTAAGCCCCGGTAGCACAAGACGTGCCCGCTTTTTAGTACTGTATATGCTTCTTTTGGCCTCCTAACTTCACTGAGCCCTATTGTATCCCATTTACTGCCCTCTAATTCCACCAATAGCACTGCTAGACTCGCCTCACTAGATAACGTTCTAGCGTTAAACGTTGCCAGGTTCATATTCCAATGGCGGCCTGTCCGGAGCCGCCATTGGAGCCGCCATTGGAAGCTCGGGTGCTCCTATCTAAATACATGTAAAAGGAGAATTCGTTTCTCTCGGCAACCACTGCACCAAATTTGACGAGGTTTGTTGCATTTAAAAGAAAAACTTAAGATCTAGTGACTGTTGGTTGCGAATTTTTGAGTTAGATCGTCATTTTTTTAATTAAAAATTGGCAAAAATCGAAAATATTCGGAATACGAAACTACCAAGTTTACAACTCTGTAACTCAACAACAAAAAACGATAATACAATTCTGTGAATTGCATCTAATAGTGCATCTAAAGCAGACAAAATTGACCTGTTACATATGAATATAAGAAAAATTTAGAATTTAGTAATATGGAAATAGAGGTTTTGTAGAACCCTTGTAAACAACGTAACAAATTCACGTAAGATGTAAAATGACTATCGCATTTGTCCGCTTTGAGTGATCTAATGGATGCCGTTTACAGAACCGCGATACCTGTTCTTGATGCAGAGCTATAAATTCGTAAACTTCGCGCTTCTATTTTTTTCAAACTGTCGGATATTTGAAACTCTGTTTAACAATATTCAAGCCCTAAATCGAAATTCCGGTTCCAACAGTCACTAGAATTTAACTTTCTCTCTCAATTGCAACAAACTTCATTAAAATCGGTCGAGGGGTTATCTCAGGAAAACGTTTTTACGTTTTACATGTATTTGAATAGGCCGCGTTGGAGTTGGGCCCGAGCTATAGCTTCCTCCTAACCGCCCCAGTTTTACGTTGAATAAGAGCTGCGTAAATTTCGATCCTAGATCATTTTCGATCGGGCATGAAGTTAGCATTGATGTTATTAAGATTTACAGGGCCAATACATATAACTTCAGCGCCATGTTATCGTGCAGTTTACATGATATCAGGCGCCGCTGTACGAGACTAAGTTCCGCTTCCGTATAGATCTTACGCCGATTGTGGTCAGCGTCAGGTCTGGCGAAAAAGATTTGAAACTTCCAAACTCGTGCGGATATTGCGCTCACATAAGGTATAAAAACTCCGCTTACATCTAAAATATCAAAAATATTTGGCT
>NC_092820.1:173252452-173279952 GCF_023375885.2 Dermacentor andersoni
GTGACGTCGTCTTGACCTTTGGTTTCTGCTTCTATCCTTTTGTGTCAGATCGGGGAAAGCGTGACTTCCTCTTGACTTCCGGTTTCTACTTCTATCCTTTTGTGTCAGCTCGAAGAAAAGTGTGTCATTTTGACCTCCGGTTTGTTCTATGCTCAGCTCGGGTAAAAGCGTGACGTCGTCGTGACGTTCGGCTTCTGCTTATATCCTTTTGTGTCAGACCGTGCAGAACGAGGTGGCGTCGATTCGGAGATTATGGCAATTATGTTGACGTGGGGAAGCCCGTTTGAATGCTTCTCACACCTGACAGGTCGATCATAACAACACATATAAGGCCAGCAGTTGATTTGTTTATTTAATTGAGCCTCCAAAAGAAACAAGTTGGCTTTGAGGGGACCATACGTTGGGCATGTTTGTATTACATAGTTGTGAAAACAGTGCGAAACAAGAAAGAACACAGAAGACTTTGCATAATTCAGTGATTCCCTCCCCCCCCCCCCCCCCCTTTTTTTTTAGCTTCGAACTATCGCTTCCCCGGCGAGAGAGATAAGGTGATTGTTGGAAAGAGATGGACGTGCAATGTTTGAGGGCTCCGGAGCACAGAGTGGTCGTCACGAATGGCGAGCTGGTCGCTGGCTCGATTCCCTGCCGCCGGCAGCCAAATTTCGATTAGGGTTTAAAGGCAACAACTCTCGTACACTTAGATTAATGGGGTACACGTTGAAGGACCGCAGAGGGTAAAACTTCATCCAGAGCACTTCACTATAATCTCACAGAAGCCGTTGTAAAGATTACGTTGTCTTTCTGCTGACTTTTTGCAGCTTTCAACAGACTTTCTCGGTCTCTGAGATGTAACTCTTCCTCTTTCTAACCCCTTTTCCCTTACTCCCAGTGTAGGGTAGCAAAAGGACGCTCGTCTGATTGACCTACCTGGCTTTGCTCTTCTTGCTTTCTCTCTCTGAGTTACATCTCAGTGAGCCAGAAAGTTTGTTGAATGCTACAAAAAGTCAGCAGAAAGACAAGGAAGGAAGGAAGGAAGGAAGGAAGGAAGGAAGGAAGGAAGGAAGGAAGGAAGGAAGAAGCGGAGAAGGAAAGGCAGGGAGGTTAACCAGTTTAGCTTAACTGGTTTGTTACCCTACACATGGGAGCGGGATAGGGGGGGGGGGGGGGGGCATGAAAGATGGGGAGGAGAGAGAGAGAGCACATAACACAGCACACACATGGTCAGTTACAGTCCGTCACTCTTGCGCGGTACGTGACGTCACTGTCACAGCCGTTTGTCCAAGCCCGTCTCTTTCATAAACCGAGGAAGTCCCTTTGTCGCCTTCAGCTGCGATCTCTTCTGTCGGCGATATGTGAAAATAGTTGCAACTGACAATAGTCTATTGTCAAGGTGCGTTAGAACGGACGCCAGGGACTATCTCTGAACATTATATTCAGGACAGTCGCACAGAATGTGTTCTAGCATCTCCTCGCAAAGACAGGCATTGCAGAGAGCGTTGTCGGCGATTCCAATGCGAAATTGGTAAGATTTCGTGAAGGCCACCCCTAGCCATAAGCGATAAAGCAGAGTGGCCTCTCTTCGGCGGAGTCCAGTTGGCATAAAGAAATGCATCAAAGAGGGCAGGTCGTATTGACGATTGCTCCGGTTGGTCTGGCTGCTTGGTGTGCACCATAGAGAGAGCGTGATCTTCTGTGCAAGCACTCGAAGTCTGCTGGCTGCGTCGGACCGTGAAAGTGGTATGGCCTCTTCCTGTGTGCCTTCAAGAGCTGCCCGAGCGGCATTATCGCCGTCTTCACTTCCTATGGCGCCGCAGTGGCTTGGCAGCCACTGAAACGTCACGTGGTGTCCTCGCTCATGTGATGTATGGAGTAGGCATCTAATATCGAATACGAGCTGTTCGAATGGCCCGCGACGCAGAGCTGATAGCACAGATTGTAGGGCTGCCTTTGAGTCACTGAAGATTGACCATTGTCGAGGTGGTTCCCGATTGACGAAACAAAGTGCAGCGCGAAGAGCAGCTAGTTCCGCAGATGTCGAAGTCGTTGGGTGGGCAGTCCTAAAGCTGATGGTAATAGCTCTTGCTGGGACAATCACAGCACCGGACGAACACTGGATGTTTGTGGAACCATCAGCATAAATATGTACACTGTCCGCGTATACCTATCGTGCAGAAAAAGCAGAGAGTTGTTTCAGCACAGGGGACGACAGCTCAGACTTTTTCCCAATTCCGGGTACACTGAGATGGACTGCGGGGCTGATAAGACACCAAGGGGGTATCAATGGTTTAGATGCAGCGGTGCAGCCCGAGGGAAGTTTGTCGTTGTACTTGACGATAGGTTTAGAGAATGATGCTTGGTGCCTGTCTGAAGGTAGTGTTGCAAGGTGGTGATAGGGGGCACGTGCAAAATGTCTGATGTGCGTTCTCAGGGCTCCCACCGTAACGTGAGTTCGCATTGGATGGTCCCGAGCAATCGCAAGAGTTGCCTCTGTTGACGTGCATCTGGGCAAACCAAGGCAAACTCTGAGTGCTTGAGCTTGTGCTGCCTGCAGAAGACGAATATTTGTCTTGCAGGTGTTGTTCAGTACATGTAGACTATATCTTAAAAAACCGAGAGAGAGAGAGAGAGAGAGAGAGAGAGAGAGAGAGAGAGAGAGAGCTCTGTAGAGTTTCAGCATTACGTCTATACTGACATCCCCCACTTCTTTCCTGTCAAGTATTTGAACAACTGGGAAGTTGCTGTCAGGCGCCGTTTCATGTAGGCCACGTGTGGGCTCCAACAGAGGTCTCGTTCAATAATTACGCCAAGAAATCTGTGGGTTCTGACATAGGAAATTGTTCGCCCATTGATTGAGATGACATAAGGCGTCATTGGTTTGCGAGTAAATGCCACTAGTGCGCATTTTTCTGGTGATATGCTGAGACCTTGTTTACACAAGTAGCTCGCTGTCAAAGTAGCCGCTCTTTGAAGCCGTGCACGTATCTGAGGACGTGTGACTGCCGAAGTCCAGACACAAATGTCGTCTGCGTATATTGAAATTTTGATGGTAGTTGACAAGTATTCAGCAAGTCCAACAAGAGCAAGGTTGAATAGCGTCGGGCTGAGAGCACCGCCTTGAGGAACGCCCTGGTGGTATAGCGTAGTTGGGCCATCGTCAGTTAACACATAGAATGATCTTGCAGATAGGTAACTTTCAATCCACAAAAGGACTCGACCACCTAGGCCAACCGTCGCAAGAGCATCGAGAATGGCCTCATGTAATAAGTTATCGTATGCCCCTTTCACATCTAAGAATAAAGCTGCAGATAAACGCTTACGGGACCTTTCGTGCTGGATATATGAAACGAGATCAACTACATTGTCGATGGAAGAGCGGTCACGTCGGAAACCAGCCATGGAATTCGGATAAATCTTGTAGTGTTCAAGGTACCATTCCATGCGGCCAAGGCCAGAAAGACAACGTATGCAATCTTTATAATAGCTTCTGCGAGGGTATAGTGAAGGGCTCTGGATGAAGTTTTACCATCTACGGTCCTTCAACGTGTACCTCATTAATCTAAGTGCACGAGAGTTGTTGCCTTAAAACCCTCATTGAAATTCGGCTGCCGGCGGCAGGGAATCGAGCCAGCGACCAGCTCGCCATTCGTAACGACCGCGTTGTGCGCCCGGGCCCACAAACATTGCGCGTCCATCTCTTTCCAACAATCACCTTATCTCTCGCGCCGGGTAAGCGAAAGTTCGAAGCTGAAAAGGTAGAGTGGGAGGAAGTTGGGGGGGGGGGGGAGGGGAGGGCTTCCAGTTGCGGCAAACGGGCTCACTGCGCCTGGAAAGGGGAAGCGGGGTTCGCTGCTCTAATCCCCGCGCCGCACCTAATTGTTCTTTTTTTTTCTCAGGGCGACTTTATCTCGTGTATTTTTTTTTTGTTCCTTTACCACTCGTTCTTTAATGACCTCAGACTCGGCCAACGTAGCGAGTCAGTCACTAGACCCACACTTCGCCGACCCCTCGTGACCTTTCCCCACCTCCGTCCTCCACCTACCTTGCTACTTGTAAGCTGCGGGCCTCCATGGTATCCACTCCAGGCACCGTATCTCTCAAAGTGTTAAGCGCAAAGCGGTGAGGGTGTAGCCACAAAAGCCCTTCTGACTGCCTTCTTCCTCTCAGATTCCTTTCACGAGCTCTCCTTCCCCAGGGGCTGCCGGGCGTTACGACAAGCAACACTCTGCGCGCTAAGTGAAGAGAGTCGCCCGAAGACGATGACGACGACTACGACCTCAGCGCACTGAGCCCGTAATGTGGCCATGCCTGCGGCTGCGAGCTTGACCACTAGAACCACCAAAAGCAGCGGACTCTCAGCTACGCTTCTGGCTTCGCAGATAAAAAGCTTCAACAAAGAGAGGCGCCTCAGTTCGGCGCAGAGTCGGTCCATGCGCGGTGTTCGCTCGGCACGTCCGGTGACACTCTACAGGTTCGCGCGTCCGCCCTCTGCACAGCTCGCTGCCATACCGGGGCCGGAGACAATGAATGTGGACGTACAACGCCTCCAATGAGAAAGGAGGTTGGGCGAAAACAATACAAATATTTTTTTTAAAGGAAAGAGAGGTGAAGAAGGAAGACGTGTGGGAGAGAGTTGAGATGAGGAGAAAGGGTATCTGTCGTCTCGCTTTCGGACTCTATGGCTTTGGAAAACAAAAGGTCCCGTCGTGTCCCCTGCTATTGTCTTTGGTGACGGCGCTGCCGGGAAATTTGTGGCCGTCCTCGCGGCGTTCTTTTTCTCACCCGCCGCTTACCCTTCCTCCTTGTCTCTGTCGCTCTCGCTGCCTTTTTTTTTTTTTTTTTGCGGTCTAGAGCGATGAGAGTTGTAGCCACTCTAGAAGAACGACCGGGAGCGCACACCTACATGGCGCCGCGTGCGGACAACGATGGAGAAAACGGCGTCTCGCCCCTATGTGTTGTTTGTGCCGTGGGCGATAAATTAGTGTTATAAGCAGCCGAGTGTGGCGAATCTAGAGACGTGTCACTAGCGCACGAGGGTCGGAGCTGTGCTCTCTATGATAGCAATGTTTTATGGTTGAGTCAACGAATCAGCGGCGCCACCCTTTGTTTTTGTGCCTCCCTCCAGTCATTGTGGACCGCGAACTTTCTTTGTTGGCAGGACGTTTCCCTCGCTTCTTTCTATCTCGCAGTGCGAGTTAAAATATGGACGTCGCAGTGCTTCCGCCGATGAACTTTTCGTCCCCAGGCAACGGTAGGTTTTATAAAGCTTCTTTGAGTGAGAGAGAGAGAGAGTTAGAAGCTCTAGTGGTAAGAATGGAAAGGTCGGTCTTGCGAGAAAGGCCGCGACTTGCTATGCGTAATTTGGGCGGCAGGGACAGGGGGGGCACAGACGAAAGGGGGTATGGAAATTAAAATAGAAGAGGATGAATCAACAATGAGAAATAAACGCATTCAACCACACGAACCACGTGGTTTACGCAGTAGGTGCCCGTTTTAGCCGCACTTTGCACGAACGCGCAGGCGAAGGTGCGAGTTCCACGTCACTATAATCGCCTGTGGCGAAGCACACCGCTGTTACGATCGGCCTGCTGGGGTATCGACCTACAAAATTTTCCCAGCCAGCCGCAGCTGCGGGGCTGGCGTTCGAGAGGAGAAGCGACCTTGGAACCCTCCTAGCCCGCTGCGACGACTCGCTTTGTAAGGACGACAATGCGCCGCGTCCCCAATTCGTTGGCGCCGGTATGTAAAGACGCGGTCGGCGACCTAGTATTGTTAGTGGATTCGCCGTTACCGTCGTGGTTTGTTTGGAACGGGGGAACTCCTGGACGAAGAGGTTTTGCGGCACCGTCTCACGGGCCTTAGAAGTCGTCAGTCAATGGACAGACGCGGCGGCCACTGTCCGCGGGGTCAACTCGGGGATCAAGAGGCGCCTGCTCAGGGCAAGACCCGTGTCTGCGAAAACCATCTCACCTTGGTGTGGTCAGTGAAACCTGTGCGGAAGTGAGTGTGTAAACTCTCCCCCTCAAAAGCGGGTCGGCTACGATGACTTTGGACGCTCCGAATTGGTCGAAGGTGGAACGGCCGTTTTCCCTTACCTAGGGATCTAGGGAGGACAGAGTGTTTATAAGCAGCCGTTGTCGGCTCTTAAGTGTGGATTCTCTTTCAGTCATGCTAGACTGATGCACTGTAATGTTCTCCTGCAGATGCTGTAAATAAATCCCGTATTTCTCGTTCCCGATGAGAACAAGTCCTTCCCTCCAACAACGTCCTCAGCGTGGATGAGTTGGACGACGGCATGAGCCAGCTACCATCTATTTCATGCCCGACCCCAACCCGTACACCGCCACGTATACGCGGAGAGTACGTCGTAAAGTACGAACTATACTTGTTTAAGTGCACTGGTATTGTTACATGCCGAATGTTCATAAGGCAACGTATGAGATACTGCGTGGCTCCCGTCCGTCACGGTGATTCGCATGCCCCGAACAAAAGAGTTGAACGAGTCTAAATGTTTAACAGCTGACCTACCTATTCTATATCAGTGTGCCAGACTCGAATCCACACATTCCAAGTAATCCCCGCTGCGAAACAAGTTGGCTTAGTCGCTCTCACATTGCTCACGATTGGCGGCGACGCTCAACTGATCAGTGAGCCGCGGTGCACATAAGCGCGTCTATTCAGCGCGGTTTTCTCCGCGTCGCATTGGCATAACGGAAAACCCGCTTTCCGTCACTGGTGTGGGCGTTGGACCCCGTCGCCAGTCGCTCGCTCGCGCTGCAGTACGTACGTGACTCGCAAACCTCTCTCACGACGGCGAGCGCGCGCCTTGCAAGCCAGCGGTACGATTCTCTCTCGAGTTGCGCTATATTTTGGGCCTTTCTTGTTTTTGTTTGTTTATCCCTGGTTTTTCTTGCGCTAAACTTTGCTTTCTTCAAGTCAAGTCATCCTCCTCCCCACATCCACCCGTCCCCCACGTTCGTCCCGCATGTATTTTTATTTGTGCCCTCGCTCTAGCTGCTTATACGGTTTCCTGCGAGTGCGTGTGCGAAAGAACGATCGTGTGCACTACACAACGAGTCGCAGCAGACGGAACTCTCGCGAGCCCGACGTGTCCTGGGTGTCCGATCGCGCCGTTGTCTCCTTCGGGCTTTCGTTCTTTTCTCCTTTACTATTGCTTTTTCTGACCGTATCGATCGGCGTCGTCACTTTCAGGAGCGGGTGCGGTGGTGCGATGTTCGTGCAAGCCGCCCCTGGAGTATAGGCTCTCCTAGTGCTAAAAAAGGACCCTAGTTGCTGGCTGTACTTGAGGAACACTGGAACGTTGAATTGGGTTACACTTGCGGGGTAGCCACCGGTTTAAAAATCTTAATTTCTTTATTCTTTTTCATTTTATTTACATGTACCTTACAGGCCTTCGAGAATCTGACTGCATTTATTCGTGCCAGAAAACAAAAGAAAGAAAACAAAGTATTGTTTGTCAGTGAAAAAGATCAGGGCCAAGCTTGTTTCTTGAAGGATTCAGTATACTAGCTAGCGCAAGAAATACTGATGACCAATAGTTTAATTGCACTGAACACCATTTATGCTACAGATTAACGTGTCACGTGCGTATATTTCATCGTTTGCCTTACTCCAATGTTGAGTAACTGCGCAAAACACGTTAATTCGACTCGAGCTCTCAAGATTTTACTAATAGAAGTACTCATTCGCATGACATAACTTTATAAGAATTTGCATGAAAACCAGGACAAAGTCTTTGTTCGAATCATAAGGGTCATTAATATTAGAAGTCTTCCATGCTGGAGCCCGACACGTTCATCCTTGCGGCTTACCACGCTCAGAAGACCACGTGTCGGTTTCGCTGCGCCTCAGTTTTGACTCGCGGCCAAACCGCGCCACGCATTCCGCCCGCGCGCACAAGTATAGTGCGTGACGTATCTCTCCGTCGCAATTCATGACGTCTGCGAAGGCTCATTCGCGTATGCGGCACGTGTAACCCTCGCGTCGTCGTCAAGGCTTCCAGAATTGAGACGTATTGAACTATAGCGCTAAAAAGACGGTAGACAAGAACGAAAAGAACGCAGGACACGTTCTCGTCTTACATCTTTTTAGCGTTATAATTAATTATGTCTCACTTCTGCAATACGCATCAACTTAGTCCAACTTTATTCTCTATTTGTTCGCCAAGTCCGCAAACGGCGTATACTTTTTTTTAATTATTCGAAAGTTTGCCCTACCGCATAACACGTGAACCATGCATGTCGTACGTATATCCATAATTTCTCGCGTTCGATCTGCACATGAGGAGGGCTTACAAAACTCCGTTTCATTCTCAAAGACAGACGCAGCAATGAAAATTCGTGTGCTTGCAAATGAAGCCATCAGAACTTTATGGAGCACACCAAGCTTCAAGCACACACGTCTACACCGACTGGACCCGTCCCTTCGACTTCGACCCCCATCCAGACTCTCTCAACCTGAGACAGCAGTACTTTGCCGACTGTGGCTTGGTGTCGCTTACACAAGATCTTTCGCCTTCTGAGTCGGTATGGACGAGAGCGCGGCTTGCAGTCACTGCGGCGGCGAGGAGACTATAGAACACGTACTTTGCCACTGTCCTCGATACAGCGCACACCGGCTGTCACCAGCGGCCGTGTTGGCACGCCTTGACGACAAGCTACTTTCAGAACAGACAGTCTTGGAATGCCTACATGAAGTGTCGTCGCACCGAAAGTCGGTCAAGGCTTTGTTGACCTTTTTACGCGGCAGTGGCCTATTAGAAAGACTATATTGATCCCATCATCCCCCCCCACTATCTTTTTCACGCCTTTCTTTTCGTCCCCACTCTTCTTTCCGTCTCTATTCCCCCCTTTCCCTTCCCCTAGTGCAGGGTAGCAAACCGGAGGCTTTAACTCTGGTTAACCTCCCTGCCTTTCTCTTATTTGCATCTCTCTCTCTCTCTCTCATCGGCGCGCGTGCGCGCCGATGAAGTTCAACAGGAGTCTATGGTGCGGACCATAGATGCACATATGGTGGTCAGGTTTAAGCGTAGCCCCGCCTTCGACAGGTGGTGGCGGCTGAATGAGCGCAATCCGGGACAACTGCACATGAAGTTCATTGTTCTTTGCAAACCGTCGAATTATCTTCTATCCTCGACCATTGTTGTTTCGGGCCGGTAGGCTGTTAATGCTAATGCACCGCATCATGTTATTTCGGGGCACGTGTAGAAAGCTCAACTGTGTGCAAAGAGGAAGCGGTGCGGCGTTCAGAGTTGATCTGGACATTTCCACTGCGGCATCTCTGCTAGCCTGGATGTCTTTGGAATGAAAAACTAGATTAAAGTAATAAATCACCTACCTATTCACTATATGTACCATTGACGCCAGCATCACTAAAAGGACAGCGACGACCATCGTCTTGTCATAGTCATCAACACCATAATAATCCAAATGTTGATAAGGCTTTACTGCAAATCATTAACTGATGGCTCGATCAATCACTACGACTTATGCATCATCGTCGTCGTAACGAGCTGGCGAACCGTCGCGATCATTACCCCCGCCGGGAGCATCATCGTGACCCGTGTCTAGATAGCCAAGCTCCACCGTATAGGTCGCGCACGATGTCGAATGGATCGCGTTGGCGCCTATATAGAACTAGAGAACTGCTTGATGTTTAATTCATCGCCGAAAAAAGCGACTCTTCGGGTTGGAGCTCAGATCATAAAGTTTAGTACACGAATTCCCACATGGCGCTAGTGTCTATGGGAGCTGCAACTATCGCAGTGCTACTAATTTGGGAATGATGATGGTACCGTACATGGATCTGCCTAAAGTTCGTCCTTCTGCCTTCAAACGACATTGTGGCTTGGCAAATTGATCACCTTCAACATAATATTACGTTCCTAATGACGCAATCTGCAATTAACACGCACGTGTGCTGCTGTGTTGCTGTGTTTGGCAATGTATGATTGCTTGGAAATTCAGAAAGATTAAGCGTAATAAAAAGATGGAAAACGCTTAAGCTTCGCCTCTCACGCTTCCCGACAACTGGAGCACATGCAACCGTAATGCTTTCCGGGAAACGCTGGCCGCGAACGCTATGCACGAAGGAGGGCTTTCGGGTAGAAACGCGACCTCCTAATTGTGTGGGCCGCGATGTGCCGGAGGCGAGCGCCATCTAGAGGTATTGCAAGGAACATGGCGCTCCGCTCCGTGGCCTCCACGCTCCGTGGCGCCGGGGCGTGCAAATGGTGAGTGCTGTGGCCGGTCTATGCGTGGTAGAAACACCTGAAAGGGGGTTTCTTTGAGTTTTCGCGTAACAGAATTATCTTTTCTCGTATAGTCAAATTACAATCCGACACTATCACGTCTGTAGGCTGTGTGTAAGTCGCACTTTACGAGTTTTCTACATATGTTAGCTTGAGAAATTCAATTATTTCAGTAGTTTCCTTGCGCCACAGGGAGAGCCGGGTTATGGTTAGTTCGAAAATCTTTTTGCCGAAACGACGTGCGACGCTGGAAGCCAGATGCCGAATTTTCAACGGAACGGGGGCCCTAACGCTGTCGCGTTAAAACGTCAAAAATACGTTTGATGCCAGAAGCACGAAGATCAGACAAATGCATGTACTAACCATCGTTCCCATGGTAGCTTAACGACCGCAGTGCCTCAGTTCCCCCTAGTTCTTGTTGTAGGAAACTCTATAGGGCGCAGACCGTCGACGTCTCACTTGCGCGGCGGGCGGTACGGAAGCCGCGTTGTGGAAACGTGCGTACCCGCTGATCGTCGGCGGTCGCGCAGCGGAGAGCGCGGAATGCCCGCCTTGAAAAGGGGAGGGGGCAGCCCTGCGTCGAAGGGGCACGCGCAGCGTACGTGCTGCCGCGTCCCGCCGTGTACGTGCGTGTGTGTACGGCCGAGTGATGCTCTGGCGGCTCCTCTCGTGAGCCAAAGCCGGGTATATGAGGTTAGCGGCCCGCTGTCAACACGTCTCAGAGACGTGCCGCGAATGCGCCGCGTCGTTCGGTGCGTACGGCAGCGGCGGTACACGACCGTGGCATGATTCCACGGCGCCTCTCTGTGCGTGCCGTGGATGCTGCGCGGAGAAGAACGCGCACCCTCTGTCGGGCCGGCTAAGTGTATTCGGCGCGGGGGCAACCCAGTGGTGGAAGGCGCACGCACGCCTTGATCGCGGGAGGACGCGGTCGTCGGCCCCACTGCCCTTATGAAAGGGCTCGCGGACGTGGCGTTTTCCTCTGGTGTTCACTCTTTGTTTACCGAATGTATCCCACGTGCTCACTTTCTTTTTCACTTCGCATCAGATATACGTCCCCTTTCGAGGCCTGTAAGAGGTCATATAGCCCGAATGTATCTGCGCAAATGAAGGAGCGTTGTTTACCATGCAGAAGTGTCAAATTGCAGCCTATCTTCGGTTTTCGGTGGACATGAATGAAGGAATAATGCATTTTATTTCGGAGGAGATGGTTCATCTCCAAACTCGGAAACGACAGATGGGTTAGGCCTATAACTGGGGAAGGCTAATTGGAAGCTAA
The DNA here is from genome assembly GCF_023375885.2 of Dermacentor andersoni. Taxonomy (NCBI): domain Eukaryota; kingdom Metazoa; phylum Arthropoda; class Arachnida; order Ixodida; family Ixodidae; genus Dermacentor; species Dermacentor andersoni. The sequence goes on from NC_092820.1 coordinate 173,263,999, forward strand.
GAGGAAAGAGAGAGACGGTTTAGGAAACGGGACAAGGCCGGTAGCATCGATGATCCGGCAGCGAGAACATAAAAGGGGCAGTTGGACAATATTTGAACTGCGTTTTCACGTGTTCGGACCCAGGGTGCAGGGCGATCAGGTCAGATGCCGGGCGATCGAGAGGTCCGGGGTGACATTGAAGAATTCAGAAAAAGGGTTTATTTACAAATTTACATTATGTATTTTATTTATTTATACAATACTGCGGACTCATGGTCCAAGCAGGGTGGTTGATACAAATACAAGAAATACAAAGAAAAAAACAGCAACGAAGAAAGCAACAATAACACAGACTCAGAAAACTTATTTCACAGTTTGACCACTTGTTTTGATAAGGCAGTTCCGTTCACTAATGGTTCTCGGGAAATAAGAAAACTTAAATGTGTCTGTGCGAGCAAAATATGGGGTTAGGGCGTTTTCATTGTGGTGTCGGGTGGGCCTGCTAATTAAGGGTGACAAATATGTTGATGTATCTAGCGTTAGTTCGTTTTCCAAAAGTTGGGAAAGAAATTCTAATCTAAATTTTTGCCTTCGTGCCTGTAATACGGGAATGCCATTTGCTTGTATTAAATCAGAAGGTGAATCTAATGCTGAAAAATTGTTAAAAATAAACCTTACGGCCTTTCTCTGAATACGTTCAAGACAATCAATGTTGCGCTTAGTATGAGGATCCCATATAATGCACGCATATTCCAGTCTTGGCCGCACAAGAGCAGTATAGCAGAGCAGCTTAACATTAGTGGGAGCAGTCTTAAGTTTATGTTTAAGGACACAAAGCTTGCGGAAGGCGGATGAACAAACATTATCAATGTGAAGATTCCAAGACAGGTTTGAAGTGAGTGTTACACCGAGATATGTATAGCAATTTACTTTTTGTAATGGTGAAGACCCTACCTAATATGTAGGTATATGACAGCGGATTTTTTTGGCGAGTTACTGGAAGGGAGACACATTTGTTCGGGTTAAGGGTCGTTCCCCATTTTATACACCATTCATGTATATTGTGCAGACTAGTGTTGAGATTGTTGTAATCGTTAGTGGAACTAATTTCTTTAAATAAAACACAATCATCAGCAAACAATCTTATTTCTACACCAGGGCGAACAACGTCAACAATATCATTAATATACAGTATACAGAACAAAGGGCCTAACACGCTGCCCTGAGGTACACCGGATGTGACCGGAAGACAGCCCGAGTGTTGACCCGCTACATCAACGTATTGTTTGCGAAAGTAGGCTGAAATCCAGTCAACAAGTATTTGTGGAATGCCTATTGCTTCAAGTTTGAAAATTAGTTTACTAAGGGGAACTTTATCGAAGGCTTTGCAGAAATCTAAGAAAAGCATGTCTATCCTACCGTGTCTATCGAGGGTCAATGCCATAGAATGAAATAATGTGTCGAGTTGAGTTACGGTTGATAGTCCCTTCCGAAATCCGTGCTGATATTTGGTCAATATGCAGCGTTCCTCGAGGAAGTTTGTTATACTAGTAGCTATGATATGTTCAATAATTTTACAGCATTGCGAAGTTAGTGAAATAGGACGGTAAGTTTCTAGTGTCAGGCGGTCTCCCTTTTTAAAGATGGATACAATTCGGGTTGTCCTCCAATCACTGGGTAGTTGTGAAGTCAGCAAAGAAGTGCGAAAAATAATAAAAAAAAAAGCAAGAGGTAAAGCATATCGTCGTAGGAATACGTTTGGGATATTATGAGAGTTTACATGTACTAGCACGAGTTCGAGCACTAGTACGAGCATAAGTAAGAGCACGCGTGCGAGTTGGAGCACACGTACGACTAGGAGCACTAGTGTGAGTCGAAGCACACTCCCACAGCACTCAAGATCAGCTTTTCATACACTTCCTTTTCCGCTTTCTCTCGTCGGGAAAATTCACCGTTCTACTCGGCCCACCACAATCGCCGAACCGTTCGCAAAATCCCGCCCATGACGTCGCATCGTCTGGTCGGGCTCCGGCTCCAATGTCGCACGTTCGCCCTCGCATCAGGGGACAACGACGTGGCAAGCTGGGAAATTGATGTCGAAGTCGTTCCCACGGAAGTCCTCGACGGTGGCTCCTTTGATCAATTAATGGGCCATTGGTGACGATCCGATTGTCGGGCTCCGGTACAGTGTAATTCACGGTAGTTGTTGCTTCCACGAAGTACGGCGGCTGTGGTCACTTCGACGTGAGCGCCGTTGTTTGCGTGTCACCGCCTATGTCGGCTCCAGTCTCGTCCAGGCGGGCGCTCGTCTCTCGCCCGTCAGCTTTGGTTACGCTGATTTATTAGCCAGCTCCCTGGTCCCGAGAAATGGAGGGCCTTTCATAGCTGCACGCTTGCCGGTGAAGCATTAATCGTCGAGAAGGGATGTCGGGTAAGCAATGCTAAACCTCAATCGTAACACCTGCCGCATGCGCACGGCATACATAGCTCACACGATGTCTCAATCAGGTGAACCTAATCAGGTCCACAAGAACACAATTCTGACGTAGAACTGTGAGAGCCCGTCTAATCAAGGCCAGTATAATGTAAGGGTTCTTGTCGCTCGACGCTATTCCTTTGATATAGTCCACCGCGCGCTCACGAGCGGCCGATCCTGCTGACGATGAAGGCGGGGCGCCGTTAACTCTTCTGACGAAGTGCGAAAATGAAAATAATTGGACAAGAATCGTTACATTGCCCCGGCGCTAGGTATACGATCAGGTACCCAGGAGAAAATATTAGGCAGACGCTTTTTGAGAAGTACATGACCGTTATAGCGTAAGAACGCGTCTGTATATATATAAAACGTTGAGACGACAGCAAAGGATCTCTCGCTGCTTACCATATTGTAAATATTCGATGAGAATACGCCCAAAAGAATCACCTAGATACCGGGAAACGTGTATACCAGCCAATCGTCGTCTTTAGGGCGGCAGCGGCCGAGGCAGTGAGCAAGCCGAGCTTTTTATTCGGCACTTTTCTTGGCACCCGCCGTACAAATCGTACCGCTTTCGCAGATGCTCCGCCTACATGCCGCGTGCATGCTTTATAAGTTGTAGTAACACTGAGTAATAAGCGGGCGCCGGGCTTGTATAACGGTGTAGCTTGCTACGAAGAACATGGAGTCTAATTTTCTATTCCCTTGTCGAGCGTGGCGCTTTGCATTGCATGCATTATATCCTGCAGGAAAGGGGGGCAGGGACAGACGACGCTGCTTCTCCGCGATCAGACATTCCGACCACGAATCGCTAATCCGTCGCGACGACTCGTATAATTCAGAGCCTCTCGGCCCATGGTGGACAGCTGCGGCATACTCGCGCGGTGGCAGTGCAGCATTTGCGTCGCCTTGCGACAGCCACGCAGAAAAAGAGACAAAGTATACATTTTCGGTTGTCTCTCTTCGCCCCCCCCCCCCTTTTTTTTTCTTCTTCTGAAATTCCCGTGCGGCTCAAGATACTGCTTAAACGCCCCTGTCTTCTTCGATTTAAAGCGGTCCCGCGCTCGCCATTTATATCTTATCTCTTTTTTTTCTGTCTCTCTACTTTTGGCGGATTTTCGTCGTATAGCGCCACCGCCGCATTCTATGGATGCTTCCCCCTGAATTGATTCCACGGCGAACTCGATCTAACCACGGCCAGACCTGCGGGTAGGCGGACTGGCTGCGCCGACTTGGCACGATAACTCGTTCTTCTCTTGAGCCTTCCGTTGTATTTCATTTTCTCTCCACGCGGGCACAGATCCGGCCGGCCTGTCGGCCTGTTCGGGCGGCGAGTATAAATCAATGCCGCGACGATCTGCATTCGATCGCCACGCTGCTCTTTCGTGTCACAACCGGTGGTACACGGTGGAACCGCGCGTCGACTCTCACGCGGCCCCGCGGCGCTTCCTTTCTCAGTGAGCGCGTGCTCAAAAGTTTCAGCTGTAGTTTAGCTGCTCGCCGCGCAGTGCAGCTTTGAGGGGCGCCCTCATCCGTCGGTTTCTTTTGTGACTTTGCTCTCTTCTCTATGGGAAGAGCTATACGCATGGCGCGGAGTCGCAGCAACAACGCGACCGAGTGTCACGTGATTTCGACGGCCAGCCCCCTTGTCTATACTACGCGACCGGTTTGCGATAATCTCAACGACGGGGCTTTCCTTCTTCTCTTTTTTTTTCTGACCTCTCTCTATACCCCGCACTCACGAGAATTTATGTCTCTTGGACATGCGACTCTCGGTCGGCAACTTATATAAGGCGGGAAGAGCATTTGCGAAAAAAGAAAGAACCATGAAGTCAACGAAAACTCAACAGAGAAGAAACGCCGTTCATGACCGCGGAAGATGCGCAACAAAAACACAATAAAAACGCAATGGAGAAGTGCCGCACCAAAACCGCGGTTGAGAGGGCCAAGCGACGGTGGATGCGTGGAAGGGGAGAGGGAGGTCACCAAGAGGGGGCGGAGGGACGTCGACGTCGCGATAAGAGAACGCGCTCGGCTCGCCACTCGTACCGGCAAGCTTTTTCCTCTACGTTTCACATTTAGTTTGTTTCTTCTTTTTTCTCCGCTTCGGTGTACACTTCTTCTCATAAACAAGATACCACTCACCGTAGTATATATAGGCAGCGCGGCAATGCGGGAAAATAGCGAGCTATCAGAACTTGCGACATAGAGCACCTGGATTGGCCGGCTTGGATGGACACACATTTGCCGTCTGCGGAAGCAATGAGCTATAGCTGCGAGTGTGAGGCGCCGGTATCGTTGCAGCATGGCTCAGCATGCGTGCGAGTACGGCGGAATGTGGGGGTCGCGCTGGCGCTACAGTTTACTTGCTTAATCGGCGGATGCTGTTTAGTCTGCCTTTCGGGGAGTCTAGCGGCTCGTACCGGAGGCGCGGAGTGGTTATGCATCGAGAAAAGCCGCGCGGCCTCCTTTCTGAGATATCAAGATGCAGATATGCCAAGGAGATTTCCGGTGTGCCTCTGCTTGGTTAAGCCACCCTGTAACCTTTTCCAAGCCTCATATTCGTCTGTCGAGAGGCGGAGATAATACGGTCCCTCGGGAAGGTATAATTCTAGCGGGCCGAGCATGCGGTAGCTCCTCACGCGCGGGGCACGCAACTTCATAGCTCTCGGCAGACCCGTGTATGCAGCACGCCTAGTGCCAAGCCCGTACCCTAACCCATGATGGAAAACAGGTTCCCGGTTTCCTAAAAACCCCTAACGTTTGGAGTATACAGAGACGAGGCTCAGAGGACACGAGCCCGTCTCAGGGCTGAGGTCAGTCTGCTCTATTGCTGCTGCTGCTGCTGCTGCTCGAGAGACTTCGCCTTTCTCGGCGCAAGGGCGGCGGCGTCACACAGACGTTCCTTCCCGAGCCATGGCGCCAATATGGCTGCAACACGTGGGACGTCCACCTTGCAGCTTGGTCTCATTGGCACTCCTGTACGCTCTTACTTTGCAGACGAGGATATTCAGCGTCTCGTTTAAGTCACCACCTCTCTGTTGCTTCATCCCGAGTAGTGCGCGTCGTTTCCTTGACATCTCTCAAGTGCGCAGCATCTTCTATGGCCTTCCACAGCGAACACTTGCATTTCGATATATTATAATCACATACATGGTTCACAATCACATACATACACAGTTTTCGTAGCACAGACTATCTACCACAGGGAAACAGCAATATGAACACCGTATACATCCGTTACATCGCAAGCCATAATGAGCCTGCTTTTTTTTTTTTATCGCAGCTGCCGTCTGCTTTAATTTTTATTGTCTTAATTGCTTTTCACGGGGCCGCAGATACTTGCCATTTTTGCCCTTTCACCACATTCTTTCTTTTCATCAAAGTAACCAGATGTCTTAGTTGCAGGGTCTCTTAAACTGAGAACATTTTCGCATGCCAGCCGGCTGCACACTATACCAGATGGCGTACAGAGCTGAGAAATCTGGAATCGAATTCCGGCCACGGCGGACGCATTTCGATGAGGGTGAAATGCGAGAACACCAGGTCCGCATTATTCACGAGTCCCCCCACTACGACGTGCCTCATAATCAGATCGTGGTTTTGGCACGTAAAAACTCCATGTTTCTGAATGTTTCTGAGCACCCACCCAGACAGGGTGGGTGCTCAGCATCAACCGGTTTAACAAACACGCGGGAAGTACCGGTCAGCAACAGTGCTGGGGGCGATAACCAGAAGAGCTGGGGTCGACAATCAAAACAAAGCAGATTATAGAGAGATTATAGAGCACTAAATCCACCACTCATCGCGTATGCGGAACGCGCAGCCTTTTGACTATTGACTGTAGAGAAGACAAAGAGATCGACTATGTTTGTCAAGACCTGCGTGTTCCGCATGTGCGGTTAATGGTGAATTTTCCGCGTTTAATTTTTTTCTTTTTATTATCGACCCCACCTTTTTTTAGTATCACCCCCAGCACTGTTGTTGACCGGTATACTGCACGCGAGCTAGTGAAAAACTAGTTGATGTACAGCGCCCATCCTGTTTTCTTCAAGGGTTCCAGGAAATGCGTTTAGACACGAGTCGACAACGCAACATTGTATCCTCCTTCCTTGTGCGTAACTTCTGACGCCGCTGCATGCAAAGCGAGGAGCGCCGCGGAATGTATAGTTTTTCAGGGAGCCAGTCATCCCTTTTCCGGATCTCGTCGATACATCCAGCGTCTCCTGTTGGTCGGCTTCACGCTTCCCGATGTGGTTTACTCGAAGGAGTTTCTTCTCGAACAACGATCACGGTGCCTCGAGCGACCTCTGCTTCCCATTGGAAAGAACAGAAAGAAAAGAAGACGCAAGGCGGATGAAAAATAGCGCGGAGCAGACGACGGGCAGAGGATCGGAGGAAAGGACATTGAAAGTGGGTGTCGGCCGTTTGCGTGGTTGACGGTGAAAGCGTAAAGTATCGCATATGCAGAGGAGAAAAAAAGAAATAAAGAAAGAAAGAAAGAAAGAAAGAAAGAAAGAAAGTGAGCCAGCACGAAAGAAGCATGAAAGTGTAGAACTTTGGAACGAAGACGCACTTCTCGCCGTTCAAGTGCGGCTTCGTTTGTAACCCGACGCCTGGGACAACTGCGCACTGCGATCTGAAGATTCAAATAACGCCTAGAAAAAGGAAACAAAAGAAAATTCTGCGCGTGAAAGAGAAGGCGCCTATTGCGAACCACCGGCGGGCCGCTTAGTCCGCCGCACGCTTCATTCTTCGCGTTTTGCATTTATTGGTAATTCAAATTCTGCTGCCCCTTTGCCTCCCCGACTTTCGTGCATCAGCAAAACTGCCGTGTGTCCATTTTATACTTCTGTTATTTTTTCTTCTCCCCTAATGCCGATAGTTCCGTGCCGCGCGGGACCGGTGCACATTTGTTTCTCGATCCGTGCGCGAGCTTTCTTGCGTGGCAACCAACGGAGCGGTTGCTTTTAGGTTTTGTTCTCATGAATAATGTAGCCGGGTGTAACTCTTGCCTGGCGAGTGTCATTTTTCACCGTCCGGGGAACCCGCGCATTAAAGAAAACATAATAACCAGTTAGAAAAATGCGCGAATCCTGGTACCATAGCCGCGAAGAAACGGTGTGGAGAGAGAGAGGGAGGTGAGGGGATCACTGTGCTGTATATATAGTTTATGTAGCGTGTATGCGCACACGCATTACGTTGCGGGACGAGATATCCAGGTGAAAAAAAAAAAAAAGTGGGGGGGGGGGGGGAGTGGTTAAGCGAATTTACAGAATGACGCTAGTTTGGAGATATGCGCCAACAAACTTGCCGCAAAAATGCACTGTTGTTCCACTTACTTTTTAAGAAAATGCTCTTTTATGTATTGAAGCACAAAAGTAACCGGAACGCCCATGTATTTCGTTCCACACTATGGAAAATATCTAGAAAGTAGTGCCATCGTGGAAATACATTTCAAAAGAATACGTCTTGTAAGCTCACCGGCTACAATTTGTAAATTACCATATGCGCCATAAAGTACTAATTTAGAAAGTTAATTAGTGAATAGTTGTTAATTAGTCGAACCTGTGTTTCGATTTCTCGTGCTAGTAATGTCCGACTCATCAAATAATCGAGCTCAAGGGCAAGAATTGTGCTATCTATCACAAGCAATCTTTAAAAGTTGTATGAGACTTGAATATGATCACCCTGTATTTGGGAAACATTACACCTGCACACAGGGTGCTGGAACGAAATGTTTTTCGTTCTGGTTTTAGTTTCGTTCCGCTGAAAAAAGTTCCATTCCGGTTCTGCTCCGGAAAACAAAAACAAAAAAACAAAAAGAAACATGTGTAACGTTTCATAGCAGTTTCTGTATGCATGCAAAAATTTTCCAAGGAAAGTAACGATAAAAACAGTATTAATTTTTCTCACTGTGAGTTCTGAGGTCAGGCTCAGTGACTTGAGTCTCACCGAAATGCGAGACCGCTGTTCCGATAAAATCAACTTAAACGAACACAAACTAACGATAAAACTTCTGTAACAATGCGTTGTGCCCGTAGAAAACGTAATCATAGATTGGTGGAGCGCTCGACCGGCTATCGTTGGCACTGCCTGATATACGCGCTAATGCTGACGTTGCCTCACATCGGTTGTTTCGGATTGCCGATTATCCCCTTGAACCGAAAACCGATAAAAAGATATTTCGGTTTCACTCCAAAACAAAATAATAAATAACGTTTCGGTTACGTTTTTGTTCCTGTCAAAAATATAGTTTCTTTTTTTTTTCGTTTTTCGTTCTTGCTTTCGTTCCGTTCCGACGCACTGGCTGGACATATGACACAGTGTGTTTGTTCAAGAACGCTTCGGGCAACGGGAAGCGAAGTTGGCGCACTAATAGCTCATGGGCAGAGTGGAATGAGAAAGAAAGAAAGAAAGAAAGAAAGAAAGAAAGAAAGAGTTGCAGTTTCGTCCAAAATGCGAAGGGTATACATTACTAGAGAGCTTTAGAAATAGGAAACTGGAATTTAAGAGACACTATCATGAGCCTCGCGTACAAGAGCATGCAAAAATGGTATACAAATAACCCTAAGCCAGTTTGAACGAGAAGAAATAAAAGTGAGGGCCCGCTTTTTATTAGTCGTATCATAAGAAGGCAACAAACAAAGACACCAAGGACAGCATAGGCAGTTAGATGTACTTATTAATTGAAATAAAGAAATTATAAATGAATGGTAATGAAAGTGGATGAAAAAGCAACTGGCGGCAGGTCTGGCACGAACCCACGTGTTCGCATTACGCGAAGACAGCATTACACCTAAGCTAGTTTGGGTTTTTTGTATAATACAAGTCGCCTCAGTATGCTATTTCTGAAACTATCCATGGCTTAGAAATACTATGCCCAAAGTTAGCGTACGCTATCAGCCTTACGTGCTAAACTTAATAAAAACCATACATCAGTTTGGGTTTTTGGGCACGCTAATCCGCTTGAGTAAGCCATATTCCAAAGTACCCTAAAGTTTTGTAACAGGGGATCCATAGTTAGGACACGCTTTGCGTAAGAAAACGCATAAAGAGTACAAGAGAACCTAATCGAAGTCGTGACTTTTTGGTACGCTAATCTGCTTGAGTACGCTGTTCCAAAACTAGCAGCAGGGGTAGCTGTTTTCTGTTATATATACTAACGGCGCTTAAAAGGACTCTGGAGAAGCAGTAAATCCGCTTATGCTCAAGGATATCATTTTCGATAAAACCAGTAAATCTAAGCCATCAACAAAAACTTGTAGTCGCTTATGGTAGCAGAGTATTCTTTTAGAACTCTACTCGAATTGATTTGGCCCAGTACAGACAAGCAAAATATTTCGTGCACACTATAAACACACTCAATACGGCGTCTGTGGCGGCCCACATTGTTTGCGTTGAGGCGTTATAATACCGATAAAATTGAATTTTTGATAGTGAATAACATGAGCAATGCGCTTCCTCATTTTGAAAGCCTCATTTTGTGTGAGCAGCATGTCCGAGCACAGTCCACATTGAGTCCTTTCGCAGAGTGCATATGCTTACTAGTGATATCATCATGCCAGGGAGAGCCCCACAATCAGTTCACTATTTGAAGAAGAAGTAGTATGTCATGCTTCATCTTCTTTCATATTACGTTTATTAAAACCCACTGATCTGTACTGAAGTAGTGATCAGTGTTTAAAACCACCCATCTCTTGACCAATAGCTCCCAGGGGCCAGGTTCCGCTGTCTTTAAGGTCGTTACTATCACCCTCATTGTTTCCACGGCGAATCCCGGCCAATCCCTTCTTTTGGATTCCTGACAGGCAGCAAGAACAAGAAATAATTCGTCAGGTCACATGCCTGTGGTTGCACTGGTAATGTTAAAAAACGGCTAAAATGCTCGAGTCGTCGCCGATGGAGCACTTCTCTGTGTCTCGTTGCCGCATAAGCCGACGTACGTTCTTGACGCGCAAGGGGATACGAGCATCTTCTCGGCGATGACGGGACGTCGCTAGACGCACGCTAATTGGCGCGCATATACAAGCTCTTATCTGTGTATATCTTAACCTAGATGTAAAGGAATGGAGTATACTTAAGCTACACCTGTCGTTGCCTTTTGGTGGCAGCATCAGACTAGCAGTAAACTACTGGGAAAGTTAGGTCTTCTTGTTTCTTTTCCATGTTAAAGGACACGTTTAATGGCGGTCTAGAAATTATACATGTTCATGCAACGGCTCAAGCACAGCATCCAGCTGCACGAAACTTTGTCCTGCCAGCGTACGCCATTGCTGCGAAATCGGGCATCCGGTAACCGTGCGAGGGCATTGCTCAATGCAAGCCATGGGACCGGGGCTACTTGGTAGACCACATCAGACATAGCAGAATAAAGACTGGCAAGGTTGCGACAGCCTCGTGATTCTCTCATCGTGTGCTAGTACGCTGTGCATTATTATTTCTTGATTGATGGCCCCTTCTCCCACCCCTATATAGCCGACAGGCCGCGATGAACCACTTGCAGTAGTGAAGCCTTCATCCACATAAAGAAACCGGGGTACTACTCCAGAAACTATTGTCGAATTCGCCATCTCATCAGCTCTGATTGGCCCACAGAGCAGCTGAGGCCTCCTCTCCTATTGGCTCAAAGGGCCAGCGTGGCATAACTCGACAACGTGATGGAATTTGACAATGCCCAGAATAGCACCCGACTGCTGGCTCATCGGTGTTTCTCTGAAACTTGGTCATAGCGTTGCCCTTTCGGTGTGCCAAAATGTATTGGCCCGGATACAACCGTCGGCCCCTTCCGCAATGCTCACTAACCGTCTCCAGAAAAAATCACTCTGGTAGCGAGGATCTCGACTCGGGCAGTGTCGACGCTTTCAAGTATACCGTGCCATGGTTCACTGGCCAGCCATTTGCTCCAATAAGTTCGCGAATTACGTTACCCCTGCAGCAGTTGAAAGGCTGTTCCACGTCGGCCTCCGTGACCATAGAGGAAGAGAGAAAATAGGAGAGAGGCATTGGCTCAACATGATTTAAGCCAAACGCATCGTCCCAACACGTGATCGACACGTCAGAGCGCGCTGTATACGATTTAGTGATCCCGCTTTGCAGTCAGAGTTACGGAACGGCAGTCGAACAAGGGCTCATCGATTGAAAGCTACCGGAGGCTATACATTCGCGGCCAGTACGCCGAGTCTCTTATGTCACGAGTTGGACCAATACTGAGAGGAAAGAAAGCGATGGGAATAGCTTTACCGAGAGCTCGCTTGCCAAGGCTGGCTGCGTGACGTAATGCCCTCTCCTAGTTTATTTCCTTCCCCCATGTCCCTGGCCGCGAGTGGCGCTGGCTAACACTCTCAGGGCCGGATGTGCTACGTATTCGCAAATACTCAAGCGCACCGCTCCACAGGAAGAGCACCGCACGCGTCACGGGGATTCGGTTCCCAGCAGCGGCGCGCGTTGTATATTATGCCACTTTCATTTTTATTTTCTTCACTAATTCTACCATTCAATTAAACAAACACACTTCGTTTTCGATCTGCCAATCTTGGCTCTATGGCCTGTTGGCTTCATATAGTTGCCACTAACAAAAAAAAGCCGAGCCCCTCGGTTACCGCGATCCTCCTGTCATGACAAAAGAGAACGATTGCCATGACGTATTCGTGTTTCGCTGAAAGTTCGCTTTAACACCTTTTGGGCATGACAATAAATAAATAAATAAATAAATAAATAAATAAATAAATAAATAAATAAATAAATTGGGCGATCTTACGTCTGAAAACCACGGTCCGATTATGAGGCACGGCGTAGTAGGGGACTCCGGAAATAATTTCGTTCACCTGGGGTTCTTTAAGATGCTCCTAAATCTAAGCATACACGAGCGTTCTTTCATTTCGCTGCCATCAAAATGCGGCGACCGTGGCCGTATCGACCCCGCGACTTCAGAAGCGCAACGCCAAAGAGTCTAAGCTGTCACATGCACCAGGCACGGTAAGAAAATGTTTACAATCTGTAAACAATGCTGCCATGAACAAGCGAGCCAAATATTGTTTCCCTGCACACAGCAGGGAGCCCACAATATTTCGTCATTGTTTGCTTTATTCTTTGAGGTTTGTCGTCGTATTCTTTATCTCCTCTTTTCTTCTTATCTTCAGTTTCTTATGTCTCTGTCCTCTCCTTTCTGAAGAGTAGGTAGCAGTTGCAAGCCATGCTCATGCTTTCCTTTCTTGCAAGTGCGCATGTATGTTTTCGCACTATGTAATAATAATAATAATAATAATAATAATAATAATAATAATAATAATAGAAGAAAGAAAAGATCGCTGTCTCTCCCTCCTGCGGCTTTCGAAGCCCCCTTTGTTTTGCTACTGTCAATGACGTCATAGCTACTGGGTGCTTGTACATGATCACGAATTAGCCTTGAGCGAAAGCTTCCGCATGCATGTTAACCACTTCAATGTCGTAGCGATTGGAGGATACTGGAGGGCTTTACAAGCACGCGAAGTTACCGGGTCCAGCAAGTCCTCTCGCCGTTCTTAATTTATCCGCTGTCAGGGGCTTTTGTCAAACGCAAATCTCGAGAGGTTACGTGCACCGCATAACCATAGAAAAGAAGGAAAGAATGGAACAACAGGTAGGACGTAGCTGTCGGCATTGTCTCACGCAGCTGAGTGGAAACGCTGTGTTGAGCTGAATACCTGTGGTCGCTGTGTTGAGCTGAATACCTGTGGTCGCTGTGTTGAGCTGAATACCTTGTGGTCTTGAGGGTATAATAAATAAATGAAATAGGGAAAGTAAACCTTGCATTCTCGCCATGGGGGCCCTCGTTCACGTTCATTTCAAAAATTTCTTCGCGAATATAATGATTGAAATGCATTGCTTTTGTTGGTTCCCAAGTTGGAAGAAAAGGCGTTGCAAGGCCTGCGCCTTTGGCGTGCCGAGAGAGTGCCGCCCTTGGCGACAACCGCCGGTTGGCAACTGCGAGCGATCGGGGATGCGCAGCCAGCGTGTCGCCAGACTGGGCGCGTGTGGCGTTCCTCGCGGCGGCGGCAGTCGCCAAAGCGAAGGTCGTCGTCGTTGCCTCCGAGAGACGCGGCCCTATAAATCTCGCCGCCTGCAAAGAAAAAATAAAGGGAGGGGACGCGGAGCCGGAACAAGATGTCCGCCACCGCGGTGGGAATGCGCGAGCACGCGGTGCGATTCGGGCAGCAGCAGCTGTCCCGTGGCATTTCTCGTCCTGATAAACATGCGCCGTTCTTGCGCCGCCGTGCACCCTTCGTGCCGAGTTTTTTTCTTTCTTTCTTTCTTTCTTTCTTTCTTTCTTGCTTGCTTGCTTGCTTGCTTGCAGAGGGATTTCTGCACTTGTTGTTCTTGCGTCTTAGTTTGAGGGGAGAGGGGTCTGACGCATCAGCAGCAGTAGCAACAGCAGGAAAGAAGCAAGGACGGTGTTGCTATCTGCAAGCGGACCTATAGTCTCACACCGGAGAAGTTCAGAGCAGCGGTGTGCATCTACACATTCATCGGAAGACGAGGGAAGTAGGCTTTTCACAGTGTAGTACAGTACGCGACACGACTGCCTAGAGCGCAAGGATGGTGGGCCAACGTGTTGGTCGTCGCTTTCCACGCGAACCGCTGCGGGCGGGCGGGCCGTTTCTTCACTATCACATGCGTAGCAAATCGCCGTCTGCGTGCGACGCTGTGAAACTAAAAGAAAACAAATGAAATTATGCGAATGATTTGTGCAAAACCATTAAAGATGGTTGTAAATGTAGCTGAATAGTTTCGGCGGACCTCAGAAATGAAATGGATATACTAGCAATAATTCCTATAGGTATAGAGCTGACATCGATAACGCTGCTTGATAATAGCGGCACAAATTATCGCCAACATACTTTGGTAGATGGCATGGCAGTGTCACAAAGACGGCGGCGGGATGACGACGGTGTCATGACTGCATAATGACTACAATGAAATGACGTCAGCGTGACGTCGATTGTGTGGCAACGGCTTTTCAACTGGGCTTTTTCTTCTCTACTCCTTTACTCCACGGAGGTCACGTACTTCTCCGATCGTTCGTTATAAAATCATGCAGATCCTACGTACTGTTCGAGTCACTCTGAGCGAAGCTGTCGTCAGCCGGCAAAGCCGACCTCGATGCACACCGCACGCAACCGTCTAGAAACCTTCTTTATCGTATGTACCTGAGCGTCGTGTGCGTTGATCGAAAAGCAACAATGTGAAAGAGAGCCCCATATGTGCGTTAAATGGGAGCCATTAAGCTCTATGCCAGCTCCGATCTACCTATTTAAATCCATGCGAAGTACAGAAATATTCTCGCTATAGGCAACCGCTGAAAAGATTTGAAGGAAACTTGTTGCATTAAAGAGAAAAATCTGAATTGTAGCGACTGCAGAAAGGATAATTCTAAGTTAAAAATTGCCAAAAATGGGTAATTCTAGAAAAATGAAATCATGAAGTTAGCAAATTCATATATTTGTGAAAAAGAGAAGATATTGCAGCTCATAACGTGCATCAGTTAGAGCATCTGATGAGCACAAGTTTGACACTGGATTTAGAGTTTACGTGATATTATTACAGCGTTTGCGGGTGTTTTGCAAGCGGCCTACAAATTAGTGGGACATTTCTCAACAGCGTGTATAGCGAAATTTTGTCGAATTTAGGTGCATCAACAGGAATTTTGCAGTATTGTGATGCAGATTCTTACAGCTGAGTTGGAGTTACAAGCTTGATGCATCAGTTTTCTTAAATATTGTGAAGTTCAAAATTGTTTGTTAAGATAAGTGACGACCTAAATAAAACATGCACTACGTACAGATTGTGAAATTTTTTCTGTTTAATATCTAACAAACCTCATCCAATTTGGTGCACTGGATGGCGAGTAAAACAATTTTTTCATTCTTCCGAGTGATCAACTATTGGCGTGACGTCACGGGCAGCAGTATTTAACTTCGCATACGACCTTCCGACATGGAATATCCACAGGGATTTACCCTCGGAGAAATTTCGAACGGCCTGTTTGCGGGAAGTCTATGACAGGAAAACGCTGACAAAAGCCGTAAGTCCACATGCTGCCTATAGTATAGAGAGTATGTAGAATTCTGGTAGAGATTTACGAACTAAATGGTTGGAAGAAATGATTTTTTTTTCTGTAAAAGATGGCTCTTTGCAAAACAATACATTTCATCCCCAGACAGAGAGGACGTAGGACGTCTACACGGTGTTTGTAGGAAGTCTACAAGACGTCCTACAAGACAGCATACGCTTCCTGTAATATAGACTTCCTGCAAACAGCCGGTTCGAAAGCCTATGGACCAAGATATACCAAGAGAACAGGTCTTTTGAAATATTTTTGTCTATATAGCATGCTCATAAGCATTACACCTCCACAAGGACAAACCTAGGAGACGGAACGCGTCCTACTAGATGTCTGTAGTAATGGGAAGGCTATAATGTCCACTTGATAAAGGAAGAATATAAGGGTCATTAGAATC